>NW_026783636.1:0-124000 GCF_949774975.1 Lagenorhynchus albirostris | reverse complement strand
TTGTTATCATTTTTTTCTTTGTAAGATTCCACATGTAAGTGAGATCATACACTATTTATCTTTCTCTGTCTTATTCCACTCAGCATAATGCCCTTGAGGTCCCATCCATGTTACCACAAATGCAAGAGTTCATTCTTTCTTATGGCTGAATAATGTTCCACTGTAAATATATACACATTTCCTTGATCCATTCATCTGTTGGTGGACACTTAGGTTTAAGCTGCGTTAATCTTAATAACTGTCTTCCTTCTGCTAGCTTGCGGTTTACTTTGTGGATCTCTTCCTGTTCTTTAGTAAAGGGTTAACTACTTGATTTAAGTTTCTTCTTTTTCAATAAACATGTTTACACATTTGGAATTCTGTAAAAATACAGCAAAATATACCCTACGATTCACTTGTTTAAAGTGAGAGATTACATACTTTTTACTAGAATCACAAACTTAAACGCTCCTCTTCTAAGTCAATTATAGAACATTTTAATCACACCGAACAAAAAAGCCCCATATGATTATCAGTCATTCCTATATCCCACCAACAGATAAGAAGGCAGCAGGCCCGAACATAGGCTCATAAGGATAAAACACAGTTTTCTTGGCAAAGTAAGCGGTAAACTCCAACAGAACAAAAGGCGCTGTACTCAATAAGTTCCAACTTTAACCAGTGTGACATTGGTGCAATATACATGAATATCTAACAAGCAGACATAAACAACCACAAATAAAAACATAGAACATCTATTTCACTCAGATAAAAGGGCACCAGCAGTACTGTCATTATCCAGAGAAAGGCCGACCTCACAGACTTTCCGGGCATAAGGGCACGCGCTCTGGGACGTGGCCCACATGAGATCTACCCTGCTCCTCTCCTCTGGGTGGACGCCGACGCCGGAGAACGTACCCTGGTCACGCTCACCCACACCCTGGTAACGACAGACTCAGTGGCCCGCGCCTCAGAGCCACTTCCGTGGGAGACAGAAGAGGAGAGGCAGGAACAAGGCGGAAGCCTAGCGTCCAAAGAGGAGGGGCACGTGAGACACCCTACGCTCCTGCCTCCGGGCACAGACAAGGGCACCCTACCCTGGGCAGCTGTCCGAAAAGAAACGGAGGGGACCTAGCAGGACACGACGTCGACTCCGCACAGACGCGCCGACGCCACGGCACGCCTATAGCGCCGTGAGAGCAGCCGAAAAGGCAGAAGACTACCTATCGCTACGTGAGCCTGCTGGGGCCGGGGAGCAGGCGACATGCACACAGCCCTCTGCGGCCCGTTGCCCCCACCTGCATTCAACCCCGGGAGCACACATACGCACGCAGAAGTGACGCGTGCTTCCCTCCGCAGACGGGGACAACTTGGGAGCGGCCATCGAGCAACGGCGAGGGCTTTGGCTTTGACCGGGAGAAAGTTCTATCCACAGCGGCACCCCCGAGGCGCTTACAGGGAGAAGGTACAAGACAAGGGACCTTTTGTACACGCTCTGTAGGCGCACGCACGCGAGCTTACGCACGACGCACACGTGATACGCACGCGCGCCCACGCACACGTTCGTGTACCTGCGTGCTTACGAATGAACGAGTGGAGCAGGGAACGAGTGAATGAACCGACGAACGAGTCCGGGGGGTTTGAGGCGAGAGTACAGACACGCTCCCATGGAGAGCTCCCCAGAAGGGTCTACTGAACTGATGGCCCTCCCCAGGGGCATCTGTCTGTGCGGATGGAGGGGAGCCGCTGGGATGTACACCTGTCCCCCGGCAACTCCAAACCACCTCCCTGCACCCCCGACCCCGGGCACTCCGTGGCAGAGTGACCGCCTGACGCCCCCTGGAGGTGAGCAGGGGCCATGTGCCCCAGCTCCCTTGGGTCCCCGTCAGTGCCTCGCGCTGCCACAGTGGCCTAGACCCTCTCGGGCCTGCTCCTGAGCCCTTAAGCCAGTTCACGTAGCGGGATGAGAACAGCAGAGAGGCAACCACGCAGGAAGACGAGGAACCCAGGTCCCTGTGCCACCTCTGGCTCTGAATCAATGTCCTGAGAGAGCCAGGGTTCTGCCCGACACGACCCAGGTGGATGCCCGTCCCCAGGTGTGCAGACATGACAGGGTCCCGGTCGCCAGGACCTGTGGGCCAGGCAACGTGGACTCCAGACCCCTCCCAGAGGGGTGTGGAGATGGACCCACCGAGGCACGGATTCCTTGGGAGGTCTTTACCTGTGCGCTCCTACTGCCAAGGAGAAGCCCCAAAAGGAAGAGACACCGCCTCCCCCAACCCCCCAGTAGGTCCCAGCCCACTCGGAAGGCTTGGGTGGCTCTTGGGCCTCCCTGGGCCTTTTTCCCTGGGCCTTTTTTGACCCGCAAAGGGCGGAGGGAGAGGCCACGCTCGCGAAGGCGCTGGGCATTTCTGGAGCAACAGTGCCATCAAGCGGAAGCTTTTTCAGCACGGCCTCCAGCCCCTGCCTGTGCATACCGTGGGGAAGGCCCGTGACGGGGAGGAGGGCTGGCTTCGGAGCACTGGGAGGATTCCCGGGCCGAACCTGGCCGCCCGGCACGCCTCCGCGGTAGGCGTGGAAGCCACACGCGGTGGGGTTCGGGGCCGGGCTCGCCCACCGAGGAGCCCCTGGCTGCCAGGCCCGCCGCGCTCGCGCTCCCCACCCTCGGGGCCGTGGCCTCGGCAGCCGCCATGTTCAGGAACAGGGAGCTGAAGCTCCCACCCCAGGGCATCTGGCCCCTGGATCCTGGCCCTCCCTGCAGGAGCGAGGCCGGCCAGTGGGGTCCCTGGGGTCGCAGGGCCACCGGGGACCCAGGACCCGCTGCCGGTGCCCCGGCGGAGGCCCCGGGCCCAGCCACCGTGGACCACGGGGAAAGGGGAGGAGGTGGCCGCCCGGTCCCCTGTCGGGGGGCAGCACCCTGCAGACAGCCCGGAGAACGTGTCCTCGTTAGTGCTTGCTCCCAGGCGCAGACGAGGAAGAGCAATGCAGGGGCGCTGTGCACGTTCCACCCTCTCACAGTCGGACCTGGCTTTCGGTTTCTTTACTTCTTGCTCCCGCCATAGAGAGTCCCGATCCCAGGCCCCGCCGCATCCCGCGAGGCCCTTCCTGTGCCGCAGGACACAGGGTACCCAGGACCCACTGGCGATGGGACGCCAAGTGGGCCACGATCGATCGGTACGCAGAGAGAGGGACGGCACCGTCCGCAGCGAGGGGATCCAGGTCCGTTTTCCGCACCCGAGCTCACCTCGGGAACAGGCACTCTGCGGCCGGGGGACGCCCTATTCCTCGGCCTCCCTCCCCGTGGACGACCCGGGGGTCCTCTCGTTTGGGGAAGACTCCTGGGAGTTTTCACAAGCGGCTCCACGTTCTGCAGGTGCCGCCGTTGGCCCCGGCCAGAGGGGCACGCTGAGGGCACCTGCGGCGGGCCACCAGTCAGAGCGCCTAGCTACCTCAGGAGCCAGGCCCAAGGAGAGGCTCTGCCCACGTAAGATGGCCTGACAACGTGTCGGGCGACTCACAGGCGCGAAAGGAGAGGGGCGCGGGGAGGGTTTCAGCGCCCTTCCAGGAGGGGTACGTGTGGAGGGAGGGAGGGAGGGGTCCAGCCCGGAGACTTGCTCCCAGTCGGAAGCCCTCCCCCACACCGCACCCCGCCCCGGGACCGGACCCCCCCACACACACACCAGCCCACCACGCACCCCCGCCCCGGCAGATAAGAGCTGGGCAAAAGGGCAGGAACGGGCCACCGCACAGCTTGCTCCAGAAGCGGCCTATCGGGTCAGCCGGGGACTCGAAGGCACCGCCGCGTGCCCAGGAGTATGCACCTCGTTCCCGGCCTTGGCAGACAAGCTGGACGAGTGGTGGTCATGGGGGAGAGGGTGGCCAAGGGGGTGGGGAGGCGTTCCTCTCAGTCCATCAGAGGTGAGCTTCAGGCAGCTTCTTCAGACCCCTTCCCCTTGATTCCCTGGCTGGGCTGCAGGTGCAAGCACAGGGCCGAGACCCGGAGGGCCAGGCCGGAATGCAAGCCGGGGCCTTTCCTTCTCATCGCTGAACTGAGGCTCAGGGCCTCGTGGGGAGAAAGCTGAAGCCTGCTGCAAATGCACGGCCCGGGGGTCCACTCGGCGGGGCTCTGCTCAGCTCCTCTCCTGCCCTCTCCTCTCCGGGAGCCCCGTCCGGGAGCCCTCGGGACAGGCCCGGTCAGGCCTGGGCCACCATCCCGGAGCCCGCGCGAGACGGCAGCGCAGCCACCGACTGACTGGACTCTTCGGCTCAGGCGAAGGCCTCCTCCTGCGGGGGCTCCTGCGTCCCGCGAGCGCCGTCCCCTTCTGGACTCGGACTGCCAGCTCTCGCTGGGCCTCGGGCGCCCTCGGCACTGGGTAGCCAGGCTCCACGTGTCGTCTCTCAGCTGGACAGAAGAAGGTCGGTGGGCCCGCCTCGGCCCACCTCGGCCCGCCAAGGGCGGCGGAACTCCCGTTGCCCGCGGTGGTCTCTGGCTGGGCCGCACCGCGGCCCGGAGAGGCTTCCGGGGCCCTGGGCCCGCCTAGGCCGCACCTCCTCTGGCGCCGAGGGGAAGGGACACGCGGCCAAATGCCCGCAGAACCGCGGCCCGGCCTCCTTCGGAGCAGCTTCCTCTAGTCCCGCCCAGACGTGGCGGCCACCAGGGTCCACCGAGACTCCACTTCCTGTAGCCCCACACGCCAGGCGGCCGGGCTGTGCGCCTTGTGCCACTGCCCGTCTCTGGAGCGTCCACGGCACCGCCGGGCCTTGGGCCACGCTTCCCGCCCCTTCCCAGGCGGAGCCCTTGACTTCCCGGGGCCACTGTCCAGTGTTCCCGACTTCGATCCTTCGTCACTCCTCCCCAGGAAGGGACGGGTACAGGGTTCGCGGGATCGGCGGACCCGTTCCTCTCGATGGCACTACTGCACCACGAATGCCAACCTGCCCTGCCCCTTCCCCTCCCCCAGGCCCTCTCCCTCTGCCCTTTGCCGAGGGAAAAACGAAATGCCAACCTCTGCCCAACCTGCCAAAGGCAGGATGGCTCATCAACCCGGCCACTTCAGAGGGGCGCGCCTCAAACTCTGGCCCTGCATCCTGCGGGGCCTCGTCTCTGTGGGGTCCTCTTAGCCTGCCGTTAGGACTCCCCATCCAGGCACCCCCAGCCGTTGGACCGGCAGCTGTGTCTTTAGCAGCCCACATTTGCCTAACGCCTCGGGAAACACTCTGAGCGTGAGCACAGAGATCCAGTCACGTCTGGCCGGTGCCCGGCGAGGCACCTTCTCACCAGTCACCGAGGGGCAAGCAGCCCGAAGCAAAGGGCCGGCAGCCCACAGGCACAGACGCGGTGCGGGACGAGCTCGGCCTCCTATGCCAAGACGATGGGCTTCCCCCGAGGACCTGGCTCTTCTCCCGCGGCGGCCCGGGGGCGGGAGGGTGGCAGTGGGGTTTGGTGTTCAGGCGTGGACGGTGGCACGCACGGGTCCGTCGGGAGGGCCGCCGGGCGCTGCCCCAGAGACGCCGGAGCGGGTCAGTCTCCTGACACCGCCCAGGGGAAGGCCAGGGATGGGAAGACACCCCCGGGGTGGGTGTGTGGGTGGGTGTAGGCTCCCGCCAACTCGCTGTGCTTTACACCTCGGAGCGACTGGGAGCCACCGCGGACTCCTCTTTAGTTTCTTTGCGGTGCACTGGCGAATGTGGTTTAGACACAGGTTCCTGCCCTTAAGCATCCTCTCAGCGCCTGCCTGGTCGCACTGACCTGGGTGGAGGGCGGGGTGGGCCACTGGGGGCACTGCCGCCACCGGCCCCACCCATGTTGGCTCAAGGAACACACTCTGGATGCCAAGTGCTCCGCGGACACGAGGCCTTGGAAAGAGAAGAGAGCTCTGGTCCACCGCCGCCTCGGGAAGCACCACGCGTCCTCCGTGCTGAAAAGAACCGGAGGGACGGGACGGGATCGCATCTTCTCTCCTTTTCCCTGGGCTTTTGTCTCAGCACGCCTTCCTCTCTTTCTCTAACTCCGAATCTGCTGCGCCTCCGGGCCTTGGCAATTCTTTCAAGCCGCGGTACTGAGGTGCGTCGAGGAAAGAAAAGCCGCAAGAGCCCCGCCGTGCTGAGTGCACGTCTTCCGGGACCCACGCCCCACGCCGGAGGACTTGACTCGACGCCCAGGTATTACCGTGAAGGGCTCTTGGGATGGCCAAACAGGGTCCTCTGGAAGGCAGTGTCACCCCAGAAATGCCACGCTGCCCTTGCTGCTCGAACCCTGCCTCCGCCCTTCGCTAACCACGGAACGTCAGCCGCGCCGCCGACCCCTCGCTAAACCACGGCGCCACACGCTCACCAGCCCGCCTGGAGAAGCCTTCAATTACTCTGAGCCAGGGTAGGAGGCGTCCTCCTCCCGGCAAGACGGTTTCAACAGAAGACAGGAAGGAGAAGGGAGAAACAGAGACAGAAAGAAAACACCTCCGGCTGCCGGTCACGCACCCACTCAGGCGACATGTCCCACACGGAAGAAGGGGACGTACACCTCCTGGAAGGCCCCACACTGTCAAGTTCCTTGGTTTGTCAAGAGGCAGACTTGGGGAGTGCAAGGAGCCCCACAGAGGGCTGCCCCGTGCCAAACCTCCACGCCGCCCAGCGGGCGCCCCCTCTTCATCATCCCGCAAGGGCACGTCCCCGAGTCCTTCCTGGCTTGGTGGAGGGCCACGGCGGAGAGAGCCGGGCCCAAGAGCGATCAGGAGAGGACGGGAGGGACGGCTATCACGGGCTCCACTCAGAGCACAGGAGGCAAAAAGCCCACGAGGCCTGGCTCCCCCTCAAAGGGTCCCCCCACCGCCGGCCCCCACGTCGGGCTGGGCTGGCACTGCTGCTTCTCGGGGGTGAGGTGGGGCGCCGAGGGATCACGTCACGGGCGGTTGGCTTCACGGAGGCTGGAGCCCAGACCGGGCCCTGGTGCCGGTGCAAGCGGCCCGGGCCCGATCCCTTTCCACTCTCCCCGCCCCCGCAGGACACGGACCTCAAATGCTACGTACCGATCACCTAGGGTAACCGTACACAGATGCCCGTCCATGCACCTCTTTCTTCCGGCCCCCCAGTCAGGATCTGACTCGAGAGCCTTTCCTACCGTGGCCAAGAACTCCGGCACAGTACACCAGTGTCCCCGTGCCACGATCCCACCCGGGAGTCCCTCCTTCTTGAGCCTTGCTGAACTAGCAGAATCACTGACTTTCTCCTCTGATGAAACAGACTATTTCGGACGGGGGAAGGGGAGAGAACAAAAGAGCACGCACTCACCCAGAACACCAGCGCCTGGAGATGACCGACGGCCCCGGTTTCCCTCTTCCTCCTTTCCTTCCGCTCTGCCTCCTCTGCAACGAGAGAGAACCGAACGCCCATCACTCAGTGTGGGACCACCACGGTGCCGGTGAACGGGGGGCGGGGGGCGGGGGTCCGCGTACACCCCCGCCCGCGCAACCTCGAGAGAGAGAGTGCCTCCGGTTCCTACTCGAGTGTACCGGCACCCCCGGGCCAACCAAAAACTTCCGAACGAGGCGCAAGCGTGAAGAATCAACTCCACGCGTCCTTCGGAAATGGCACGGATGCCAGCCGGGGCAGGGGGGTCGTTAGACAGAAACGGTTTGTACACAAAGAAGCGCGCGTCCCGTGAAAACCTTGATCCCGTCATCCCCCTAAATCTCCTTCCGGCGGGAAGCACAGCCATCACACCCTGGTGTCGACAGGCGCGGAGCCTGTCTCCTCGGCTCTGCACCCGTGGGACTATGGCGGGACACCCCGAGGTATCTTGGCAAGCCCGCGCGCGTCCTCCACAACTTCCCAGCAGCTCCTAGGACGCGTGGGTAAAGGGGCACCCACTCGTCTCCCCTCTGGCCGCACGAAGGTCCACCGCACGTACTTTCCGGGCATAAGGGCACGCGCTCTGGGACGTGGCCCACATGAGATCTACCCTGCTCCTCTCCTCTGGGTGGACGCCGACGCCGGAGAACGTACCCTGGTCACGCTCACCCACACCCTGGTAACGACAGACTCAGTGGCCCGCGCCTCAGAGCCACTTCCGTGGGAGACAGAAGAGGAGAGGCAGGAACAAGGCGGAAGCCTAGCGTCCAAAGAGGAGGGGCACGTGAGACACCCTACGCTCCTGCCTCCGGGCACAGACAAGGGCACCCTACCCTGGGCAGCTGTCCGAAAAGAAACGGAGGGGACCTAGCAGGACACGACGTCGACTCCGCACAGACGCGCCGACGCCACGGCACGCCTATAGCGCCGTGAGAGCAGCCGAAAAGGCAGAAGACTACCTATCGCTACGTGAGCCTGCTGGGGCCGGGGAGCAGGCGACATGCACACAGCCCTCTGCGGCCCGTTGCCCCCACCTGCATTCAACCCCGGGAGCACACATACGCACGCAGAAGTGACGCGTGCTTCCCTCCGCAGACGGGGACAACTTGGGAGCGGCCATCGAGCAACGGCGAGGGCTTTGGCTTTGACCGGGAGAAAGTTCTATCCACAGCGGCACCCCCGAGGCGCTTACAGGGAGAAGGTACAAGACAAGGGACCTTTTGTACACGCTCTGTAGGCGCACGCACGCGAGCTTACGCACGACGCACACGTGATACGCACGCGCGCCCACGCACACGTTCGTGTACCTGCGTGCTTACGAATGAACGAGTGGAGCAGGGAACGAGTGAATGAACCGACGAACGAGTCCGGGGGGTTTGAGGCGAGAGTACAGACACGCTCCCATGGAGAGCTCCCCAGAAGGGTCTACTGAACTGATGGCCCTCCCCAGGGGCATCTGTCTGTGCGGATGGAGGGGAGCCGCTGGGATGTACACCTGTCCCCCGGCAACTCCAAACCACCTCCCTGCACCCCCGACCCCGGGCACTCCGTGGCAGAGTGACCGCCTGACGCCCCCTGGAGGTGAGCAGGGGCCATGTGCCCCAGCTCCCTTGGGTCCCCGTCAGTGCCTCGCGCTGCCACAGTGGCCTAGACCCTCTCGGGCCTGCTCCTGAGCCCTTAAGCCAGTTCACGTAGCGGGATGAGAACAGCAGAGAGGCAACCACGCAGGAAGACGAGGAACCCAGGTCCCTGTGCCACCTCTGGCTCTGAATCAATGTCCTGAGAGAGCCAGGGTTCTGCCCGACACGACCCAGGTGGATGCCCGTCCCCAGGTGTGCAGACATGACAGGGTCCCGGTCGCCAGGACCTGTGGGCCAGGCAACGTGGACTCCAGACCCCTCCCAGAGGGGTGTGGAGATGGACCCACCGAGGCACGGATTCCTTGGGAGGTCTTTACCTGTGCGCTCCTACTGCCAAGGAGAAGCCCCAAAAGGAAGAGACACCGCCTCCCCCAACCCCCCAGTAGGTCCCAGCCCACTCGGAAGGCTTGGGTGGCTCTTGGGCCTCCCTGGGCCTTTTTCCCTGGGCCTTTTTTGACCCGCAAAGGGCGGAGGGAGAGGCCACGCTCGCGAAGGCGCTGGGCATTTCTGGAGCAACAGTGCCATCAAGCGGAAGCTTTTTCAGCACGGCCTCCAGCCCCTGCCTGTGCATACCGTGGGGAAGGCCCGTGACGGGGAGGAGGGCTGGCTTCGGAGCACTGGGAGGATTCCCGGGCCGAACCTGGCCGCCCGGCACGCCTCCGCGGTAGGCGTGGAAGCCACACGCGGTGGGGTTCGGGGCCGGGCTCGCCCACCGAGGAGCCCCTGGCTGCCAGGCCCGCCGCGCTCGCGCTCCCCACCCTCGGGGCCGTGGCCTCGGCAGCCGCCATGTTCAGGAACAGGGAGCTGAAGCTCCCACCCCAGGGCATCTGGCCCCTGGATCCTGGCCCTCCCTGCAGGAGCGAGGCCGGCCAGTGGGGTCCCTGGGGTCGCCGGGCCACCGGGGACCCAGGACCCGCTGCCGGTGCCCCGGCGGAGGCCCCGGGCCCAGCCACCGTGGACCACGGGGAAAGGGGAGGAGGTGGCCGCCCGGTCCCCTGTCGGGGGGCAGCACCCTGCAGACAGCCCGGAGAACGTGTCCTCGTTAGTGCTTGCTCCCAGGCGCAGACGAGGAAGAGCAATGCAGGGGCGCTGTGCACGTTCCACCCTCTCACAGTCGGACCTGGCTTTCGGTTTCTTTACTTCTTGCTCCCGCCATAGAGAGTCCCGATCCCAGGCCCCGCCGCATCCCGCGAGGCCCTTCCTGTGCCGCAGGACACAGGGTACCCAGGACCCACTGGCGATGGGACGCCAAGTGGGCCACGATCGATCGGTACGCAGAGAGAGGGACGGCACCGTCCGCAGCGAGGGGATCCAGGTCCGTTTTCCGCACCCGAGCTCACCTCGGGAACAGGCACTCTGCGGCCGGGGGACGCCCTATTCCTCGGCCTCCCTCCCCGTGGACGACCCGGGGGTCCTCTCGTTTGGGGAAGACTCCTGGGAGTTTTCACAAGCGGCTCCACGTTCTGCAGGTGCCGCCGTTGGCCCCGGCCAGAGGGGCACGCTGAGGGCACCTGCGGCGGGCCACCAGTCAGAGCGCCTAGCTACCTCAGGAGCCAGGCCCAAGGAGAGGCTCTGCCCACGTAAGATGGCCTGACAACGTGTCGGGCGACTCACAGGCGCGAAAGGAGAGGGGCGCGGGGAGGGTTTCAGCGCCCTTCCAGGAGGGGTACGTGTGGAGGGAGGGAGGGAGGGGTCCAGCCCGGAGACTTGCTCCCAGTCGGAAGCCCTCCCCCACACCGCACCCCGCCCCGGGACCGGACCCCCACACACACACACCAGCCCACCACGCACCCCCGCCCCGGCAGATAAGAGCTGGGCAAAAGGGCAGGAACGGGCCACCGCACAGCTTGCTCCAGAAGCGGCCTATCGGGTCAGCCGGGGACTCGAAGGCACCGCCGCGTGCCCAGGAGTATGCACCTCGTTCCCGGCCTTGGCAGACAAGCTGGACGAGTGGTGGTCATGGGGGAGAGGGTGGCCAAGGGGGTGGGGAGGCGTTCCTCTCAGTCCATCAGAGGTGAGCTTCAGGCAGCTTCTTCAGACCCCTTCCCCTTGATTCCCTGGCTGGGCTGCAGGT
The DNA here is from genome assembly GCF_949774975.1 of Lagenorhynchus albirostris. Taxonomy (NCBI): domain Eukaryota; kingdom Metazoa; phylum Chordata; class Mammalia; order Artiodactyla; family Delphinidae; genus Lagenorhynchus; species Lagenorhynchus albirostris. Next base: position 112,960 of record NW_026783636.1, on the reverse strand, counting down.
GCAAGCACAGGGCCGAGACCCGGAGGGCCAGGCCGGAATGCAAGCCGGGGCCTTTCCTTCTCATCGCTGAACTGAGGCTCAGGGCCTCGTGGGGAGAAAGCTGAAGCCTGCTGCAAATGCACGGCCCGGGGGTCCACTCGGCGGGGCTCTGCTCAGCTCCTCTCCTGCCCTCTCCTCTCCGGGAGCCCCGTCCGGGAGCCCTCGGGACAGGCCCGGTCAGGCCTGGGCCACCATCCCGGAGCCCGCGCGAGACGGCAGCGCAGCCACCGACTGACTGGACTCTTCGGCTCAGGCGAAGGCCTCCTCCTGCGGGGGCTCCTGCGTCCCGCGAGCGCCGTCCCCTTCTGGACTCGGACTGCCAGCTCTCGCTGGGCCTCGGGCGCCCTCGGCACTGGGTAGCCAGGCTCCACGTGTCGTCTCTCAGCTGGACAGAAGAAGGTCGGTGGGCCCGCCTCGGCCCACCTCGGCCCGCCAAGGGCGGCGGAACTCCCGTTGCCCGCGGTGGTCTCTGGCTGGGCCGCACCGCGGCCCGGAGAGGCTTCCGGGGCCCTGGGCCCGCCTAGGCCGCACCTCCTCTGGCGCCGAGGGGAAGGGACACGCGGCCAAATGCCCGCAGAACCGCGGCCCGGCCTCCTTCGGAGCAGCTTCCTCTAGTCCCGCCCAGACGTGGCGGCCACCAGGGTCCACCGAGACTCCACTTCCTGTAGCCCCACACGCCAGGCGGCCGGGCTGTGCGCCTTGTGCCACTGCCCGTCTCTGGAGCGTCCACGGCACCGCCGGGCCTTGGGCCACGCTTCCCGCCCCTTCCCAGGCGGAGCCCTTGACTTCCCGGGGCCACTGTCCAGTGTTCCCGACTTCGATCCTTCGTCACTCCTCCCCAGGAAGGGACGGGTACAGGGTTCGCGGGATCGGCGGACCCGTTCCTCTCGATGGCACTACTGCACCACGAATGCCAACCTGCCCTGCCCCTTCCCCTCCCCCAGGCCCTCTCCCTCTGCCCTTTGCCGAGGGAAAAACGAAATGCCAACCTCTGCCCAACCTGCCAAAGGCAGGATGGCTCATCAACCCGGCCACTTCAGAGGGGCGCGCCTCAAACTCTGGCCCTGCATCCTGCGGGGCCTCGTCTCTGTGGGGTCCTCTTAGCCTGCCGTTAGGACTCCCCATCCAGGCACCCCCAGCCGTTGGACCGGCAGCTGTGTCTTTAGCAGCCCACATTTGCCTAACGCCTCGGGAAACACTCTGAGCGTGAGCACAGAGATCCAGTCACGTCTGGCCGGTGCCCGGCGAGGCACCTTCTCACCAGTCACCGAGGGGCAAGCAGCCCGAAGCAAAGGGCCGGCAGCCCACAGGCACAGACGCGGTGCGGGACGAGCTCGGCCTCCTATGCCAAGACGATGGGCTTCCCCCGAGGACCTGGCTCTTCTCCCGCGGCGGCCCGGGGGCGGGAGGGTGGCAGTGGGGTTTGGTGTTCAGGCGTGGACGGTGGCACGCACGGGTCCGTCGGGAGGGCCGCCGGGCGCTGCCCCAGAGACGCCGGAGCGGGTCAGTCTCCTGACACCGCCCAGGGGAAGGCCAGGGATGGGAAGACACCCCCGGGGTGGGTGTGTGGGTGGGTGTAGGCTCCCGCCAACTCGCTGTGCTTTACACCTCGGAGCGACTGGGAGCCACCGCGGACTCCTCTTTAGTTTCTTTGCGGTGCACTGGCGAATGTGGTTTAGACACAGGTTCCTGCCCTTAAGCATCCTCTCAGCGCCTGCCTGGTCGCACTGACCTGGGTGGAGGGCGGGGTGGGCCACTGGGGGCACTGCCGCCACCGGCCCCACCCATGTTGGCTCAAGGAACACACTCTGGATGCCAAGTGCTCCGCGGACACGAGGCCTTGGAAAGAGAAGAGAGCTCTGGTCCACCGCCGCCTCGGGAAGCACCACGCGTCCTCCGTGCTGAAAAGAACCGGAGGGACGGGACGGGATCGCATCTTCTCTCCTTTTCCCTGGGCTTTTGTCTCAGCACGCCTTCCTCTCTTTCTCTAACTCCGAATCTGCTGCGCCTCCGGGCCTTGGCAATTCTTTCAAGCCGCGGTACTGAGGTGCGTCGAGGAAAGAAAAGCCGCAAGAGCCCCGCCGTGCTGAGTGCACGTCTTCCGGGACCCACGCCCCACGCCGGAGGACTTGACTCGACGCCCAGGTATTACCGTGAAGGGCTCTTGGGATGGCCAAACAGGGTCCTCTGGAAGGCAGTGTCACCCCAGAAATGCCACGCTGCCCTTGCTGCTCGAACCCTGCCTCCGCCCTTCGCTAACCACGGAACGTCAGCCGCGCCGCCGACCCCTCGCTAAACCACGGCGCCACACGCTCACCAGCCCGCCTGGAGAAGCCTTCAATTACTCTGAGCCAGGGTAGGAGGCGTCCTCCTCCCGGCAAGACGGTTTCAACAGAAGACAGGAAGGAGAAGGGAGAAACAGAGACAGAAAGAAAACACCTCCGGCTGCCGGTCACGCACCCACTCAGGCGACATGTCCCACACGGAAGAAGGGGACGTACACCTCCTGGAAGGCCCCACACTGTCAAGTTCCTTGGTTTGTCAAGAGGCAGACTTGGGGAGTGCAAGGAGCCCCACAGAGGGCTGCCCCGTGCCAAACCTCCACGCCGCCCAGCGGGCGCCCCCTCTTCATCATCCCGCAAGGGCACGTCCCCGAGTCCTTCCTGGCTTGGTGGAGGGCCACGGCGGAGAGAGCCGGGCCCAAGAGCGATCAGGAGAGGACGGGAGGGACGGCTATCACGGGCTCCACTCAGAGCACAGGAGGCAAAAAGCCCACGAGGCCTGGCTCCCCCTCAAAGGGTCCCCCCACCGCCGGCCCCCACGTCGGGCTGGGCTGGCACTGCTGCTTCTCGGGGGTGAGGTGGGGCGCCGAGGGATCACGTCACGGGCGGTTGGCTTCACGGAGGCTGGAGCCCAGACCGGGCCCTGGTGCCGGTGCAAGCGGCCCGGGCCCGATCCCTTTCCACTCTCCCCGCCCCCGCAGGACACGGACCTCAAATGCTACGTACCGATCACCTAGGGTAACCGTACACAGATGCCCGTCCATGCACCTCTTTCTTCCGGCCCCCCAGTCAGGATCTGACTCGAGAGCCTTTCCTACCGTGGCCAAGAACTCCGGCACAGTACACCAGTGTCCCCGTGCCACGATCCCACCCGGGAGTCCCTCCTTCTTGAGCCTTGCTGAACTAGCAGAATCACTGACTTTCTCCTCTGATGAAACAGACTATTTCGGACGGGGGAAGGGGAGAGAACAAAAGAGCACGCACTCACCCAGAACACCAGCGCCTGGAGATGACCGACGGCCCCGGTTTCCCTCTTCCTCCTTTCCTTCCGCTCTGCCTCCTCTGCAACGAGAGAGAACCGAACGCCCATCACTCAGTGTGGGACCACCACGGTGCCGGTGAACGGGGGGCGGGGGGCGGGGGTCCGCGTACACCCCCGCCCGCGCAACCTCGAGAGAGAGAGTGCCTCCGGTTCCTACTCGAGTGTACCGGCACCCCCGGGCCAACCAAAAACTTCCGAACGAGGCGCAAGCGTGAAGAATCAACTCCACGCGTCCTTCGGAAATGGCACGGATGCCAGCCGGGGCAGGGGGGTCGTTAGACAGAAACGGTTTGTACACAAAGAAGCGCGCGTCCCGTGAAAACCTTGATCCCGTCATCCCCCTAAATCTCCTTCCGGCGGGAAGCACAGCCATCACACCCTGGTGTCGACAGGCGCGGAGCCTGTCTCCTCGGCTCTGCACCCGTGGGACTATGGCGGGACACCCCGAGGTATCTTGGCAAGCCCGCGCGCGTCCTCCACAACTTCCCAGCAGCTCCTAGGACGCGTGGGTAAAGGGGCACCCACTCGTCTCCCCTCTGGCCGCACGAAGGTCCACCGCACGTACTTTCCGGGCATAAGGGCACGCGCTCTGGGACGTGGCCCACATGAGATCTACCCTGCTCCTCTCCTCTGGGTGGACGCCGACGCCGGAGAACGTACCCTGGTCACGCTCACCCACACCCTGGTAACGACAGACTCAGTGGCCCGCGCCTCAGAGCCACTTCCGTGGGAGACAGAAGAGGAGAGGCAGGAACAAGGCGGAAGCCTAGCGTCCAAAGAGGAGGGGCACGTGAGACACCCTACGCTCCTGCCTCCGGGCACAGACAAGGGCACCCTACCCTGGGCAGCTGTCCGAAAAGAAACGGAGGGGACCTAGCAGGACACGACGTCGACTCCGCACAGACGCGCCGACGCCACGGCACGCCTATAGCGCCGTGAGAGCAGCCGAAAAGGCAGAAGACTACCTATCGCTACGTGAGCCTGCTGGGGCCGGGGAGCAGGCGACATGCACACAGCCCTCTGCGGCCCGTTGCCCCCACCTGCATTCAACCCCGGGAGCACACATACGCACGCAGAAGTGACGCGTGCTTCCCTCCGCAGACGGGGACAACTTGGGAGCGGCCATCGAGCAACGGCGAGGGCTTTGGCTTTGACCGGGAGAAAGTTCTATCCACAGCGGCACCCCCGAGGCGCTTACAGGGAGAAGGTACAAGACAAGGGACCTTTTGTACACGCTCTGTAGGCGCACGCACGCGAGCTTACGCACGACGCACACGTGATACGCACGCGCGCCCACGCACACGTTCGTGTACCTGCGTGCTTACGAATGAACGAGTGGAGCAGGGAACGAGTGAATGAACCGACGAACGAGTCCGGGGGGTTTGAGGCGAGAGTACAGACACGCTCCCATGGAGAGCTCCCCAGAAGGGTCTACTGAACTGATGGCCCTCCCCAGGGGCATCTGTCTGTGCGGATGGAGGGGAGCCGCTGGGATGTACACCTGTCCCCCGGCAACTCCAAACCACCTCCCTGCACCCCCGACCCCGGGCACTCCGTGGCAGAGTGACCGCCTGACGCCCCCTGGAGGTGAGCAGGGGCCATGTGCCCCAGCTCCCTTGGGTCCCCGTCAGTGCCTCGCGCTGCCACAGTGGCCTAGACCCTCTCGGGCCTGCTCCTGAGCCCTTAAGCCAGTTCACGTAGCGGGATGAGAACAGCAGAGAGGCAACCACGCAGGAAGACGAGGAACCCAGGTCCCTGTGCCACCTCTGGCTCTGAATCAATGTCCTGAGAGAGCCAGGGTTCTGCCCGACACGACCCAGGTGGATGCCCGTCCCCAGGTGTGCAGACATGACAGGGTCCCGGTCGCCAGGACCTGTGGGCCAGGCAACGTGGACTCCAGACCCCTCCCAGAGGGGTGTGGAGATGGACCCACCGAGGCACGGATTCCTTGGGAGGTCTTTACCTGTGCGCTCCTACTGCCAAGGAGAAGCCCCAAAAGGAAGAGACACCGCCTCCCCCAACCCCCCAGTAGGTCCCAGCCCACTCGGAAGGCTTGGGTGGCTCTTGGGCCTCCCTGGGCCTTTTTCCCTGGGCCTTTTTTGACCCGCAAAGGGCGGAGGGAGAGGCCACGCTCGCGAAGGCGCTGGGCATTTCTGGAGCAACAGTGCCATCAAGCGGAAGCTTTTTCAGCACGGCCTCCAGCCCCTGCCTGTGCATACCGTGGGGAAGGCCCGTGACGGGGAGGAGGGCTGGCTTCGGAGCACTGGGAGGATTCCCGGGCCGAACCTGGCCGCCCGGCACGCCTCCGCGGTAGGCGTGGAAGCCACACGCGGTGGGGTTCGGGGCCGGGCTCGCCCACCGAGGAGCCCCTGGCTGCCAGGCCCGCCGCGCTCGCGCTCCCCACCCTCGGGGCCGTGGCCTCGGCAGCCGCCATGTTCAGGAACAGGGAGCTGAAGCTCCCACCCCAGGGCATCTGGCCCCTGGATCCTGGCCCTCCCTGCAGGAGCGAGGCCGGCCAGTGGGGTCCCTGGGGTCGCAGGGCCACCGGGGACCCAGGACCCGCTGCCGGTGCCCCGGCGGAGGCCCCGGGCCCAGCCACCGTGGACCACGGGGAAAGGGGAGGAGGTGGCCGCCCGGTCCCCTGTCGGGGGGCAGCACCCTGCAGACAGCCCGGAGAACGTGTCCTCGTTAGTGCTTGCTCCCAGGCGCAGACGAGGAAGAGCAATGCAGGGGCGCTGTGCACGTTCCACCCTCTCACAGTCGGACCTGGCTTTCGGTTTCTTTACTTCTTGCTCCCGCCATAGAGAGTCCCGATCCCAGGCCCCGCCGCATCCCGCGAGGCCCTTCCTGTGCCGCAGGACACAGGGTACCCAGGACCCACTGGCGATGGGACGCCAAGTGGGCCACGATCGATCGGTACGCAGAGAGAGGGACGGCACCGTCCGCAGCGAGGGGATCCAGGTCCGTTTTCCGCACCCGAGCTCACCTCGGGAACAGGCACTCTGCGGCCGGGGGACGCCCTATTCCTCGGCCTCCCTCCCCGTGGACGACCCGGGGGTCCTCTCGTTTGGGGAAGACTCCTGGGAGTTTTCACAAGCGGCTCCACGTTCTGCAGGTGCCGCCGTTGGCCCCGGCCAGAGGGGCACGCTGAGGGCACCTGCGGCGGGCCACCAGTCAGAGCGCCTAGCTACCTCAGGAGCCAGGCCCAAGGAGAGGCTCTGCCCACGTAAGATGGCCTGACAACGTGTCGGGCGACTCACAGGCGCGAAAGGAGAGGGGCGCGGGGAGGGTTTCAGCGCCCTTCCAGGAGGGGTACGTGTGGAGGGAGGGAGGGAGGGGTCCAGCCCGGAGACTTGCTCCCAGTCGGAAGCCCTCCCCCACACCGCACCCCGCCCCGGGACCGGACCCCCCCACACACACACCAGCCCACCACGCACCCCCGCCCCGGCAGATAAGAGCTGGGCAAAAGGGCAGGAACGGGCCACCGCACAGCTTGCTCCAGAAGCGGCCTATCGGGTCAGCCGGGGACTCGAAGGCACCGCCGCGTGCCCAGGAGTATGCACCTCGTTCCCGGCCTTGGCAGACAAGCTGGACGAGTGGTGGTCATGGGGGAGAGGGTGGCCAAGGGGGTGGGGAGGCGTTCCTCTCAGTCCATCAGAGGTGAGCTTCAGGCAGCTTCTTCAGACCCCTTCCCCTTGATTCCCTGGCTGGGCTGCAGGTGCAAGCACAGGGCCGAGACCCGGAGGGCCAGGCCGGAATGCAAGCCGGGGCCTTTCCTTCTCATCGCTGAACTGAGGCTCAGGGCCTCGTGGGGAGAAAGCTGAAGCCTGCTGCAAATGCACGGCCCGGGGGTCCACTCGGCAGGGCTCTGCTCAGCTCCTCTCCTGCCCTCTCCTCTCCGGGAGCCCCGTCCGGGAGCCCTCGGGACAGGCCCGGTCAGGCCTGGGCCACCATCCCGGAGCCCGCGCGAGACGGCAGCGCAGCCACCGACTGACTGGACTCTTCGGCTCAGGCGAAGGCCTCCTCCTGCGGGGGCTCCTGCGTCCCGCGAGCGCCGTCCCCTTCTGGACTCGGACTGCCAGCTCTCGCTGGGCCTCGGGCGCCCTCGGCACTGGGTAGCCAGGCTCCACGTGTCGTCTCTCAGCTGGACAGAAGAAGGTCGGTGGGCCCGCCTCGGCCCACCTCGGCCCGCCAAGGGCGGCGGAACTCCCGTTGCCCGCGGTGGTCTCTGGCTGGGCCGCACCGCGGCCCGGAGAGGCTTCCGGGGCCCTGGGCCCGCCTAGGCCGCACCTCCTCTGGCGCCGAGGGGAAGGGACACGCGGCCAAATGCCCGCAGAACCGCGGCCCGGCCTCCTTCGGAGCAGCTTCCTCTAGTCCCGCCCAGACGTGGCGGCCACCAGGGTCCACCGAGACTCCACTTCCTGTAGCCCCACACGCCAGGCGGCCGGGCTGTGCGCCTTGTGCCACTGCCCGTCTCTGGAGCGTCCACGGCACCGCCGGGCCTTGGGCCACGCTTCCCGCCCCTTCCCAGGCGGAGCCCTTGACTTCCCGGGGCCACTGTCCAGTGTTCCCGACTTCGATCCTTCGTCACTCCTCCCCAGGAAGGGACGGGTACAGGGTTCGCGGGATCGGCGGACCCGTTCCTCTCGATGGCACTACTGCACCACGAATGCCAACCTGCCCTGCCCCTTCCCCTCCCCCAGGCCCTCTCCCTCTGCCCTTTGCCGAGGGAAAAACGAAATGCCAACCTCTGCCCAACCTGCCAAAGGCAGGATGGCTCATCAACCCGGCCACTTCAGAGGGGCGCGCCTCAAACTCTGGCCCTGCATCCTGCGGGGCCTCGTCTCTGTGGGGTCCTCTTAGCCTGCCGTTAGGACTCCCCATCCAGGCACCCCCAGCCGTTGGACCGGCAGCTGTGTCTTTAGCAGCCCACATTTGCCTAACGCCTCGGGAAACACTCTGAGCGTGAGCACAGAGATCCAGTCACGTCTGGCCGGTGCCCGGCGAGGCACCTTCTCACCAGTCACCGAGGGGCAAGCAGCCCGAAGCAAAGGGCCGGCAGCCCACAGGCACAGACGCGGTGCGGGACGAGCTCGGCCTCCTATGCCAAGACGATGGGCTTCCCCCGAGGACCTGGCTCTTCTCCCGCGGCGGCCCGGGGGCGGGAGGGTGGCAGTGGGGTTTGGTGTTCAGGCGTGGACGGTGGCACGCACGGGTCCGTCGGGAGGGCCGCCGGGCGCTGCCCCAGAGACGCCGGAGCGGGTCAGTCTCCTGACACCGCCCAGGGGAAGGCCAGGGATGGGAAGACACCCCCGGGGTGGGTGTGTGGGTGGGTGTAGGCTCCCGCCAACTCGCTGTGCTTTACACCTCGGAGCGACTGGGAGCCACCGCGGACTCCTCTTTAGTTTCTTTGCGGTGCACTGGCGAATGTGGTTTAGACACAGGTTCCTGCCCTTAAGCATCCTCTCAGCGCCTGCCTGGTCGCACTGACCTGGGTGGAGGGCGGGGTGGGCCACTGGGGGCACTGCCGCCACCGGCCCCACCCATGTTGGCTCAAGGAACACACTCTGGATGCCAAGTGCTCCGCGGACACGAGGCCTTGGAAAGAGAAGAGAGCTCTGGTCCACCGCCGCCTCGGGAAGCACCACGCGTCCTCCGTGCTGAAAAGAACCGGAGGGACGGGACGGGATCGCATCTTCTCTCCTTTTCCCTGGGCTTTTGTCTCAGCACGCCTTCCTCTCTTTCTCTAACTCCGAATCTGCTGCGCCTCCGGGCCTTGGCAATTCTTTCAAGCCGCGGTACTGAGGTGCGTCGAGGAAAGAAAAGCCGCAAGAGCCCCGCCGTGCTGAGTGCACGTCTTCCGGGACCCACGCCCCACGCCGGAGGACTTGACTCGACGCCCAGGTATTACCGTGAAGGGCTCTTGGGATGGCCAAACAGGGTCCTCTGGAAGGCAGTGTCACCCCAGAAATGCCACGCTGCCCTTGCTGCTCGAACCCTGCCTCCGCCCTTCGCTAACCACGGAACGTCAGCCGCGCCGCCGACCCCTCGCTAAACCACGGCGCCACACGCTCACCAGCCCGCCTGGAGAAGCCTTCAATTACTCTGAGCCAGGGTAGGAGGCGTCCTCCTCCCGGCAAGACGGTTTCAACAGAAGACAGGAAGGAGAAGGGAGAAACAGAGACAGAAAGAAAACACCTCCGGCTGCCGGTCACGCACCCACTCAGGCGACATGTCCCACACGGAAGAAGGGGACGTACACCTCCTGGAAGGCCCCACACTGTCAAGTTCCTTGGTTTGTCAAGAGGCAGACTTGGGGAGTGCAAGGAGCCCCACAGAGGGCTGCCCCGTGCCAAACCTCCACGCCGCCCAGCGGGCGCCCCCTCTTCATCATCCCGCAAGGGCACGTCCCCGAGTCCTTCCTGGCTTGGTGGAGGGCCACGGCGGAGAGAGCCGGGCCCAAGAGCGATCAGGAGAGGACGGGAGGGACGGCTATCACGGGCTCCACTCAGAGCACAGGAGGCAAAAAGCCCACGAGGCCTGGCTCCCCCTCAAAGGGTCCCCCCACCGCCGGCCCCCACGTCGGGCTGGGCTGGCACTGCTGCTTCTCGGGGGTGAGGTGGGGCGCCGAGGGATCACGTCACGGGCGGTTGGCTTCACGGAGGCTGGAGCCCAGACCGGGCCCTGGTGCCGGTGCAAGCGGCCCGGGCCCGATCCCTTTCCACTCTCCCCGCCCCCGCAGGACACGGACCTCAAATGCTACGTACCGATCACCTAGGGTAACCGTACACAGATGCCCGTCCATGCACCTCTTTCTTCCGGCCCCCCAGTCAGGATCTGACTCGAGAGCCTTTCCTACCGTGGCCAAGAACTCCGGCACAGTACACCAGTGTCCCCGTGCCACGATCCCACCCGGGAGTCCCTCCTTCTTGAGCCTTGCTGAACTAGCAGAATCACTGACTTTCTCCTCTGATGAAACAGACTATTTCGGACGGGGGAAGGGGAGAGAACAAAAGAGCACGCACTCACCCAGAACACCAGCGCCTGGAGATGACCGACGGCCCCGGTTTCCCTCTTCCTCCTTTCCTTCCGCTCTGCCTCCTCTGCAACGAGAGAGAACCGAACGCCCATCACTCAGTGTGGGACCACCACGGTGCCGGTGAACGGGGGGCGGGGGGCGGGGGTCCGCGTACACCCCCGCCCGCGCAACCTCGAGAGAGAGAGTGCCTCCGGTTCCTACTCGAGTGTACCGGCACCCCCGGGCCAACCAAAAACTTCCGAACGAGGCGCAAGCGTGAAGAATCAACTCCACGCGTCCTTCGGAAATGGCACGGATGCCAGCCGGGGCAGGGGGGTCGTTAGACAGAAACGGTTTGTACACAAAGAAGCGCGCGTCCCGTGAAAACCTTGATCCCGTCATCCCCCTAAATCTCCTTCCGGCGGGAAGCACAGCCATCACACCCTGGTGTCGACAGGCGCGGAGCCTGTCTCCTCGGCTCTGCACCCGTGGGACTATGGCGGGACACCCCGAGGTATCTTGGCAAGCCCGCGCGCGTCCTCCACAACTTCCCAGCAGCTCCTAGGACGCGTGGGTAAAGGGGCACCCACTCGTCTCCCCTCTGGCCGCACGAAGGTCCACCGCACGTACTTTCCGGGCATAAGGGCACGCGCTCTGGGACGTGGCCCACATGAGATCTACCCTGCTCCTCTCCTCTGGGTGGACGCCGACGCCGGAGAACGTACCCTGGTCACGCTCACCCACACCCTGGTAACGACAGACTCAGTGGCCCGCGCCTCAGAGCCACTTCCGTGGGAGACAGAAGAGGAGAGGCAGGAACAAGGCGGAAGCCTAGCGTCCAAAGAGGAGGGGCACGTGAGACACCCTACGCTCCTGCCTCCGGGCACAGACAAGGGCACCCTACCCTGGGCAGCTGTCCGAAAAGAAACGGAGGGGACCTAGCAGGACACGACGTCGACTCCGCACAGACGCGCCGACGCCACGGCACGCCTATAGCGCCGTGAGAGCAGCCGAAAAGGCAGAAGACTACCTATCGCTACGTGAGCCTGCTGGGGCCGGGGAGCAGGCGACATGCACACAGCCCTCTGCGGCCCGTTGCCCCCACCTGCATTCAACCCCGGGAGCACACATACGCACGCAGAAGTGACGCGTGCTTCCCTCCGCAGACGGGGACAACTTGGGAGCGGCCATCGAGCAACGGCGAGGGCTTTGGCTTTGACCGGGAGAAAGTTCTATCCACAGCGGCACCCCCGAGGCGCTTACAGGGAGAAGGTACAAGACAAGGGACCTTTTGTACACGCTCTGTAGGCGCACGCACGCGAGCTTACGCACGACGCACACGTGATACGCACGCGCGCCCACGCACACGTTCGTGTACCTGCGTGCTTACGAATGAACGAGTGGAGCAGGGAACGAGTGAATGAACCGACGAACGAGTCCGGGGGGTTTGAGGCGAGAGTACAGACACGCTCCCATGGAGAGCTCCCCAGAAGGGTCTACTGAACTGATGGCCCTCCCCAGGGGCATCTGTCTGTGCGGATGGAGGGGAGCCGCTGGGATGTACACCTGTCCCCCGGCAACTCCAAACCACCTCCCTGCACCCCCGACCCCGGGCACTCCGTGGCAGAGTGACCGCCTGACGCCCCCTGGAGGTGAGCAGGGGCCATGTGCCCCAGCTCCCTTGGGTCCCCGTCAGTGCCTCGCGCTGCCACAGTGGCCTAGACCCTCTCGGGCCTGCTCCTGAGCCCTTAAGCCAGTTCACGTAGCGGGATGAGAACAGCAGAGAGGCAACCACGCAGGAAGACGAGGAACCCAGGTCCCTGTGCCACCTCTGGCTCTGAATCAATGTCCTGAGAGAGCCAGGGTTCTGCCCGACACGACCCAGGTGGATGCCCGTCCCCAGGTGTGCAGACATGACAGGGTCCCGGTCGCCAGGACCTGTGGGCCAGGCAACGTGGACTCCAGACCCCTCCCAGAGGGGTGTGGAGATGGACCCACCGAGGCACGGATTCCTTGGGAGGTCTTTACCTGTGCGCTCCTACTGCCAAGGAGAAGCCCCAAAAGGAAGAGACACCGCCTCCCCCAACCCCCCAGTAGGTCCCAGCCCACTCGGAAGGCTTGGGTGGCTCTTGGGCCTCCCTGGGCCTTTTTCCCTGGGCCTTTTTTGACCCGCAAAGGGCGGAGGGAGAGGCCACGCTCGCGAAGGCGCTGGGCATTTCTGGAGCAACAGTGCCATCAAGCGGAAGCTTTTTCAGCACGGCCTCCAGCCCCTGCCTGTGCATACCGTGGGGAAGGCCCGTGACGGGGAGGAGGGCTGGCTTCGGAGCACTGGGAGGATTCCCGGGCCGAACCTGGCCGCCCGGCACGCCTCCGCGGTAGGCGTGGAAGCCACACGCGGTGGGGTTCGGGGCCGGGCTCGCCCACCGAGGAGCCCCTGGCTGCCAGGCCCGCCGCGCTCGCGCTCCCCACCCTCGGGGCCGTGGCCTCGGCAGCCGCCATGTTCAGGAACAGGGAGCTGAAGCTCCCACCCCAGGGCATCTGGCCCCTGGATCCTGGCCCTCCCTGCAGGAGCGAGGCCGGCCAGTGGGGTCCCTGGGGTCGCAGGGCCACCGGGGACCCAGGACCCGCTGCCGGTGCCCCGGCGGAGGCCCCGGGCCCAGCCACCGTGGACCACGGGGAAAGGGGAGGAGGTGGCCGCCCGGTCCCCTGTCGGGGGGCAGCACCCTGCAGACAGCCCGGAGAACGTGTCCTCGTTAGTGCTTGCTCCCAGGCGCAGACGAGGAAGAGCAATGCAGGGGCGCTGTGCACGTTCCACCCTCTCACAGTCGGACCTGGCTTTCGGTTTCTTTACTTCTTGCTCCCGCCATAGAGAGTCCCGATCCCAGGCCCCGCCGCATCCCGCGAGGCCCTTCCTGTGCCGCAGGACACAGGGTACCCAGGACCCACTGGCGATGGGACGCCAAGTGGGCCACGATCGATCGGTACGCAGAGAGAGGGACGGCACCGTCCGCAGCGAGGGGATCCAGGTCCGTTTTCCGCACCCGAGCTCACCTCGGGAACAGGCACTCTGCGGCCGGGGGACGCCCTATTCCTCGGCCTCCCTCCCCGTGGACGACCCGGGGGTCCTCTCGTTTGGGGAAGACTCCTGGGAGTTTTCACAAGCGGCTCCACGTTCTGCAGGTGCCGCCGTTGGCCCCGGCCAGAGGGGCACGCTGAGGGCACCTGCGGCGGGCCACCAGTCAGAGCGCCTAGCTACCTCAGGAGCCAGGCCCAAGGAGAGGCTCTGCCCACGTAAGATGGCCTGACAACGTGTCGGGCGACTCACAGGCGCGAAAGGAGAGGGGCGCGGGGAGGGTTTCAGCGCCCTTCCAGGAGGGGTACGTGTGGAGGGAGGGAGGGAGGGGTCCAGCCCGGAGACTTGCTCCCAGTCGGAAGCCCTCCCCCACACCGCACCCCGCCCCGGGACCGGACCCCCCCACACACACACCAGCCCACCACGCACCCCCGCCCCGGCAGATAAGAGCTGGGCAAAAGGGCAGGAACGGGCCACCGCACAGCTTGCTCCAGAAGCGGCCTATCGGGTCAGCCGGGGACTCGAAGGCACCGCCGCGTGCCCAGGAGTATGCACCTCGTTCCCGGCCTTGGCAGACAAGCTGGACGAGTGGTGGTCATGGGGGAGAGGGTGGCCAAGGGGGTGGGGAGGCGTTCCTCTCAGTCCATCAGAGGTGAGCTTCAGGCAGCTTCTTCAGACCCCTTCCCCTTGATTCCCTGGCTGGGCTGCAGGTGCAAGCACAGGGCCGAGACCCGGAGGGCCAGGCCGGAATGCAAGCCGGGGCCTTTCCTTCTCATCGCTGAACTGAGGCTCAGGGCCTCGTGGGGAGAAAGCTGAAGCCTGCTGCAAATGCACGGCCCGGGGGTCCACTCGGCGGGGCTCTGCTCAGCTCCTCTCCTGCCCTCTCCTCTCCGGGAGCCCCGTCCGGGAGCCCTCGGGACAGGCCCGGTCAGGCCTGGGCCACCATCCCGGAGCCCGCGCGAGACGGCAGCGCAGCCACCGACTGACTGGACTCTTCGGCTCAGGCGAAGGCCTCCTCCTGCGGGGGCTCCTGCGTCCCGCGAGCGCCGTCCCCTTCTGGACTCGGACTGCCAGCTCTCGCTGGGCCTCGGGCGCCCTCGGCACTGGGTAGCCAGGCTCCACGTGTCGTCTCTCAGCTGGACAGAAGAAGGTCGGTGGGCCCGCCTCGGCCCACCTCGGCCCGCCAAGGGCGGCGGAACTCCCGTTGCCCGCGGTGGTCTCTGGCTGGGCCGCACCGCGGCCCGGAGAGGCTTCCGGGGCCCTGGGCCCGCCTAGGCCGCACCTCCTCTGGCGCCGAGGGGAAGGGACACGCGGCCAAATGCCCGCAGAACCGCGGCCCGGCCTCCTTCGGAGCAGCTTCCTCTAGTCCCGCCCAGACGTGGCGGCCACCAGGGTCCACCGAGACTCCACTTCCTGTAGCCCCACACGCCAGGCGGCCGGGCTGTGCGCCTTGTGCCACTGCCCGTCTCTGGAGCGTCCACGGCACCGCCGGGCCTTGGGCCACGCTTCCCGCCCCTTCCCAGGCGGAGCCCTTGACTTCCCGGGGCCACTGTCCAGTGTTCCCGACTTCGATCCTTCGTCACTCCTCCCCAGGAAGGGACGGGTACAGGGTTCGCGGGATCGGCGGACCCGTTCCTCTCGATGGCACTACTGCACCACGAATGCCAACCTGCCCTGCCCCTTCCCCTCCCCCAGGCCCTCTCCCTCTGCCCTTTGCCGAGGGAAAAACGAAATGCCAACCTCTGCCCAACCTGCCAAAGGCAGGATGGCTCATCAACCCGGCCACTTCAGAGGGGCGCGCCTCAAACTCTGGCCCTGCATCCTGCGGGGCCTCGTCTCTGTGGGGTCCTCTTAGCCTGCCGTTAGGACTCCCCATCCAGGCACCCCCAGCCGTTGGACCGGCAGCTGTGTCTTTAGCAGCCCACATTTGCCTAACGCCTCGGGAAACACTCTGAGCGTGAGCACAGAGATCCAGTCACGTCTGGCCGGTGCCCGGCGAGGCACCTTCTCACCAGTCACCGAGGGGCAAGCAGCCCGAAGCAAAGGGCCGGCAGCCCACAGGCACAGACGCGGTGCGGGACGAGCTCGGCCTCCTATGCCAAGACGATGGGCTTCCCCCGAGGACCTGGCTCTTCTCCCGCGGCGGCCCGGGGGCGGGAGGGTGGCAGTGGGGTTTGGTGTTCAGGCGTGGACGGTGGCACGCACGGGTCCGTCGGGAGGGCCGCCGGGCGCTGCCCCAGAGACGCCGGAGCGGGTCAGTCTCCTGACACCGCCCAGGGGAAGGCCAGGGATGGGAAGACACCCCCGGGGTGGGTGTGTGGGTGGGTGTAGGCTCCCGCCAACTCGCTGTGCTTTACACCTCGGAGCGACTGGGAGCCACCGCGGACTCCTCTTTAGTTTCTTTGCGGTGCACTGGCGAATGTGGTTTAGACACAGGTTCCTGCCCTTAAGCATCCTCTCAGCGCCTGCCTGGTCGCACTGACCTGGGTGGAGGGCGGGGTGGGCCACTGGGGGCACTGCCGCCACCGGCCCCACCCATGTTGGCTCAAGGAACACACTCTGGATGCCAAGTGCTCCGCGGACACGAGGCCTTGGAAAGAGAAGAGAGCTCTGGTCCACCGCCGCCTCGGGAAGCACCACGCGTCCTCCGTGCTGAAAAGAACCGGAGGGACGGGACGGGATCGCATCTTCTCTCCTTTTCCCTGGGCTTTTGTCTCAGCACGCCTTCCTCTCTTTCTCTAACTCCGAATCTGCTGCGCCTCCGGGCCTTGGCAATTCTTTCAAGCCGCGGTACTGAGGTGCGTCGAGGAAAGAAAAGCCGCAAGAGCCCCGCCGTGCTGAGTGCACGTCTTCCGGGACCCACGCCCCACGCCGGAGGACTTGACTCGACGCCCAGGTATTACCGTGAAGGGCTCTTGGGATGGCCAAACAGGGTCCTCTGGAAGGCAGTGTCACCCCAGAAATGCCACGCTGCCCTTGCTGCTCGAACCCTGCCTCCGCCCTTCGCTAACCACGGAACGTCAGCCGCGCCGCCGACCCCTCGCTAAACCACGGCGCCACACGCTCACCAGCCCGCCTGGAGAAGCCTTCAATTACTCTGAGCCAGGGTAGGAGGCGTCCTCCTCCCGGCAAGACGGTTTCAACAGAAGACAGGAAGGAGAAGGGAGAAACAGAGACAGAAAGAAAACACCTCCGGCTGCCGGTCACGCACCCACTCAGGCGACATGTCCCACACGGAAGAAGGGGACGTACACCTCCTGGAAGGCCCCACACTGTCAAGTTCCTTGGTTTGTCAAGAGGCAGACTTGGGGAGTGCAAGGAGCCCCACAGAGGGCTGCCCCGTGCCAAACCTCCACGCCGCCCAGCGGGCGCCCCCTCTTCATCATCCCGCAAGGGCACGTCCCCGAGTCCTTCCTGGCTTGGTGGAGGGCCACGGCGGAGAGAGCCGGGCCCAAGAGCGATCAGGAGAGGACGGGAGGGACGGCTATCACGGGCTCCACTCAGAGCACAGGAGGCAAAAAGCCCACGAGGCCTGGCTCCCCCTCAAAGGGTCCCCCCACCGCCGGCCCCCACGTCGGGCTGGGCTGGCACTGCTGCTTCTCGGGGGTGAGGTGGGGCGCCGAGGGATCACGTCACGGGCGGTTGGCTTCACGGAGGCTGGAGCCCAGACCGGGCCCTGGTGCCGGTGCAAGCGGCCCGGGCCCGATCCCTTTCCACTCTCCCCGCCCCCGCAGGACACGGACCTCAAATGCTACGTACCGATCACCTAGGGTAACCGTACACAGATGCCCGTCCATGCACCTCTTTCTTCCGGCCCCCCAGTCAGGATCTGACTCGAGAGCCTTTCCTACCGTGGCCAAGAACTCCGGCACAGTACACCAGTGTCCCCGTGCCACGATCCCACCCGGGAGTCCCTCCTTCTTGAGCCTTGCTGAACTAGCAGAATCACTGACTTTCTCCTCTGATGAAACAGACTATTTCGGACGGGGGAAGGGGAGAGAACAAAAGAGCACGCACTCACCCAGAACACCAGCGCCTGGAGATGACCGACGGCCCCGGTTTCCCTCTTCCTCCTTTCCTTCCGCTCTGCCTCCTCTGCAACGAGAGAGAACCGAACGCCCATCACTCAGTGTGGGACCACCACGGTGCCGGTGAACGGGGGGCGGGGGGCGGGGGTCCGCGTACACCCCCGCCCGCGCAACCTCGAGAGAGAGAGTGCCTCCGGTTCCTACTCGAGTGTACCGGCACCCCCGGGCCAACCAAAAACTTCCGAACGAGGCGCAAGCGTGAAGAATCAACTCCACGCGTCCTTCGGAAATGGCACGGATGCCAGCCGGGGCAGGGGGGTCGTTAGACAGAAACGGTTTGTACACAAAGAAGCGCGCGTCCCGTGAAAACCTTGATCCCGTCATCCCCCTAAATCTCCTTCCGGCGGGAAGCACAGCCATCACACCCTGGTGTCGACAGGCGCGGAGCCTGTCTCCTCGGCTCTGCACCCGTGGGACTATGGCGGGACACCCCGAGGTATCTTGGCAAGCCCGCGCGCGTCCTCCACAACTTCCCAGCAGCTCCTAGGACGCGTGGGTAAAGGGGCACCCACTCGTCTCCCCTCTGGCCGCACGAAGGTCCACCGCACGTACTTTCCGGGCATAAGGGCACGCGCTCTGGGACGTGGCCCACATGAGATCTACCCTGCTCCTCTCCTCTGGGTGGACGCCGACGCCGGAGAACGTACCCTGGTCACGCTCACCCACACCCTGGTAACGACAGACTCAGTGGCCCGCGCCTCAGAGCCACTTCCGTGGGAGACAGAAGAGGAGAGGCAGGAACAAGGCGGAAGCCTAGCGTCCAAAGAGGAGGGGCACGTGAGACACCCTACGCTCCTGCCTCCGGGCACAGACAAGGGCACCCTACCCTGGGCAGCTGTCCGAAAAGAAACGGAGGGGACCTAGCAGGACACGACGTCGACTCCGCACAGACGCGCCGACGCCACGGCACGCCTATAGCGCCGTGAGAGCAGCCGAAAAGGCAGAAGACTACCTATCGCTACGTGAGCCTGCTGGGGCCGGGGAGCAGGCGACATGCACACAGCCCTCTGCGGCCCGTTGCCCCCACCTGCATTCAACCCCGGGAGCACACATACGCACGCAGAAGTGACGCGTGCTTCCCTCCGCAGACGGGGACAACTTGGGAGCGGCCATCGAGCAACGGCGAGGGCTTTGGCTTTGACCGGGAGAAAGTTCTATCCACAGCGGCACCCCCGAGGCGCTTACAGGGAGAAGGTACAAGACAAGGGACCTTTTGTACACGCTCTGTAGGCGCACGCACGCGAGCTTACGCACGACGCACACGTGATACGCACGCGCGCCCACGCACACGTTCGTGTACCTGCGTGCTTACGAATGAACGAGTGGAGCAGGGAACGAGTGAATGAACCGACGAACGAGTCCGGGGGGTTTGAGGCGAGAGTACAGACACGCTCCCATGGAGAGCTCCCCAGAAGGGTCTACTGAACTGATGGCCCTCCCCAGGGGCATCTGTCTGTGCGGATGGAGGGGAGCCGCTGGGATGTACACCTGTCCCCCGGCAACTCCAAACCACCTCCCTGCACCCCCGACCCCGGGCACTCCGTGGCAGAGTGACCGCCTGACGCCCCCTGGAGGTGAGCAGGGGCCATGTGCCCCAGCTCCCTTGGGTCCCCGTCAGTGCCTCGCGCTGCCACAGTGGCCTAGACCCTCTCGGGCCTGCTCCTGAGCCCTTAAGCCAGTTCACGTAGCGGGATGAGAACAGCAGAGAGGCAACCACGCAGGAAGACGAGGAACCCAGGTCCCTGTGCCACCTCTGGCTCTGAATCAATGTCCTGAGAGAGCCAGGGTTCTGCCCGACACGACCCAGGTGGATGCCCGTCCCCAGGTGTGCAGACATGACAGGGTCCCGGTCGCCAGGACCTGTGGGCCAGGCAACGTGGACTCCAGACCCCTCCCAGAGGGGTGTGGAGATGGACCCACCGAGGCACGGATTCCTTGGGAGGTCTTTACCTGTGCGCTCCTACTGCCAAGGAGAAGCCCCAAAAGGAAGAGACACCGCCTCCCCCAACCCCCCAGTAGGTCCCAGCCCACTCGGAAGGCTTGGGTGGCTCTTGGGCCTCCCTGGGCCTTTTTCCCTGGGCCTTTTTTGACCCGCAAAGGGCGGAGGGAGAGGCCACGCTCGCGAAGGCGCTGGGCATTTCTGGAGCAACAGTGCCATCAAGCGGAAGCTTTTTCAGCACGGCCTCCAGCCCCTGCCTGTGCATACCGTGGGGAAGGCCCGTGACGGGGAGGAGGGCTGGCTTCGGAGCACTGGGAGGATTCCCGGGCCGAACCTGGCCGCCCGGCACGCCTCCGCGGTAGGCGTGGAAGCCACACGCGGTGGGGTTCGGGGCCGGGCTCGCCCACCGAGGAGCCCCTGGCTGCCAGGCCCGCCGCGCTCGCGCTCCCCACCCTCGGGGCCGTGGCCTCGGCAGCCGCCATGTTCAGGAACAGGGAGCTGAAGCTCCCACCCCAGGGCATCTGGCCCCTGGATCCTGGCCCTCCCTGCAGGAGCGAGGCCGGCCAGTGGGGTCCCTGGGGTCGCAGGGCCACCGGGGACCCAGGACCCGCTGCCGGTGCCCCGGCGGAGGCCCCGGGCCCAGCCACCGTGGACCACGGGGAAAGGGGAGGAGGTGGCCGCCCGGTCCCCTGTCGGGGGGCAGCACCCTGCAGACAGCCCGGAGAACGTGTCCTCGTTAGTGCTTGCTCCCAGGCGCAGACGAGGAAGAGCAATGCAGGGGCGCTGTGCACGTTCCACCCTCTCACAGTCGGACCTGGCTTTCGGTTTCTTTACTTCTTGCTCCCGCCATAGAGAGTCCCGATCCCAGGCCCCGCCGCATCCCGCGAGGCCCTTCCTGTGCCGCAGGACACAGGGTACCCAGGACCCACTGGCGATGGGACGCCAAGTGGGCCACGATCGATCGGTACGCAGAGAGAGGGACGGCACCGTCCGCAGCGAGGGGATCCAGGTCCGTTTTCCGCACCCGAGCTCACCTCGGGAACAGGCACTCTGCGGCCGGGGGACGCCCTATTCCTCGGCCTCCCTCCCCGTGGACGACCCGGGGGTCCTCTCGTTTGGGGAAGACTCCTGGGAGTTTTCACAAGCGGCTCCACGTTCTGCAGGTGCCGCCGTTGGCCCCGGCCAGAGGGGCACGCTGAGGGCACCTGCGGCGGGCCACCAGTCAGAGCGCCTAGCTACCTCAGGAGCCAGGCCCAAGGAGAGGCTCTGCCCACGTAAGATGGCCTGACAACGTGTCGGGCGACTCACAGGCGCGAAAGGAGAGGGGCGCGGGGAGGGTTTCAGCGCCCTTCCAGGAGGGGTACGTGTGGAGGGAGGGAGGGAGGGGTCCAGCCCGGAGACTTGCTCCCAGTCGGAAGCCCTCCCCCACACCGCACCCCGCCCCGGGACCGGACCCCCACACACACACACCAGCCCACCACGCACCCCCGCCCCGGCAGATAAGAGCTGGGCAAAAGGGCAGGAACGGGCCACCGCACAGCTTGCTCCAGAAGCGGCCTATCGGGTCAGCCGGGGACTCGAAGGCACCGCCGCGTGCCCAGGAGTATGCACCTCGTTCCCGGCCTTGGCAGACAAGCTGGACGAGTGGTGGTCATGGGGGAGAGGGTGGTCAAGGGGGTGGGGAGGCGTTCCTCTCAGTCCATCAGAGGTGAGCTTCAGGCAGCTTCTTCAGACCCCTTCCCCTTGATTCCCTGGCTGGGCTGCAGGTGCAAGCACAGGGCCGAGACCCGGAGGGCCAGGCCGGAATGCAAGCCGGGGCCTTTCCTTCTCATCGCTGAACTGAGGCTCAGGGCCTCGTGGGGAGAAAGCTGAAGCCTGCTGCAAATGCACGGCCCGGGGGTCCACTCGGCGGGGCTCTGCTCAGCTCCTCTCCTGCCCTCTCCTCTCCGGGAGCCCCGTCCGGGAGCCCTCGGGACAGGCCCGGTCAGGCCTGGGCCACCATCCCGGAGCCCGCGCGAGACGGCAGCGCAGCCACCGACTGACTGGACTCTTCGGCTCAGGCGAAGGCCTCCTCCTGCGGGGGCTCCTGCGTCCCGCGAGCGCCGTCCCCTTCTGGACTCGGACTGCCAGCTCTCGCTGGGCCTCGGGCGCCCTCGGCACTGGGTAGCCAGGCTCCACGTGTCGTCTCTCAGCTGGACAGAAGAAGGTCGGTGGGCCCGCCTCGGCCCACCTCGGCCCGCCAAGGGCGGCGGAACTCCCGTTGCCCGCGGTGGTCTCTGGCTGGGCCGCACCGCGGCCCGGAGAGGCTTCCGGGGCCCTGGGCCCGCCTAGGCCGCACCTCCTCTGGCGCCGAGGGGAAGGGACACGCGGCCAAATGCCCGCAGAACCGCGGCCCGGCCTCCTTCGGAGCAGCTTCCTCTAGTCCCGCCCAGACGTGGCGGCCACCAGGGTCCACCGAGACTCCACTTCCTGTAGCCCCACACGCCAGGCGGCCGGGCTGTGCGCCTTGTGCCACTGCCCGTCTCTGGAGCGTCCACGGCACCGCCGGGCCTTGGGCCACGCTTCCCGCCCCTTCCCAGGCGGAGCCCTTGACTTCCCGGGGCCACTGTCCAGTGTTCCCGACTTCGATCCTTCGTCACTCCTCCCCAGGAAGGGACGGGTACAGGGTTCGCGGGATCGGCGGACCCGTTCCTCTCGATGGCACTACTGCACCACGAATGCCAACCTGCCCTGCCCCTTCCCCTCCCCCAGGCCCTCTCCCTCTGCCCTTTGCCGAGGGAAAAACGAAATGCCAACCTCTGCCCAACCTGCCAAAGGCAGGATGGCTCATCAACCCGGCCACTTCAGAGGGGCGCGCCTCAAACTCTGGCCCTGCATCCTGCGGGGCCTCGTCTCTGTGGGGTCCTCTTAGCCTGCCGTTAGGACTCCCCATCCAGGCACCCCCAGCCGTTGGACCGGCAGCTGTGTCTTTAGCAGCCCACATTTGCCTAACGCCTCGGGAAACACTCTGAGCGTGAGCACAGAGATCCAGTCACGTCTGGCCGGTGCCCGGCGAGGCACCTTCTCACCAGTCACCGAGGGGCAAGCAGCCCGAAGCAAAGGGCCGGCAGCCCACAGGCACAGACGCGGTGCGGGACGAGCTCGGCCTCCTATGCCAAGACGATGGGCTTCCCCCGAGGACCTGGCTCTTCTCCCGCGGCGGCCCGGGGGCGGGAGGGTGGCAGTGGGGTTTGGTGTTCAGGCGTGGACGGTGGCACGCACGGGTCCGTCGGGAGGGCCGCCGGGCGCTGCCCCAGAGACGCCGGAGCGGGTCAGTCTCCTGACACCGCCCAGGGGAAGGCCAGGGATGGGAAGACACCCCCGGGGTGGGTGTGTGGGTGGGTGTAGGCTCCCGCCAACTCGCTGTGCTTTACACCTCGGAGCGACTGGGAGCCACCGCGGACTCCTCTTTAGTTTCTTTGCGGTGCACTGGCGAATGTGGTTTAGACACAGGTTCCTGCCCTTAAGCATCCTCTCAGCGCCTGCCTGGTCGCACTGACCTGGGTGGAGGGCGGGGTGGGCCACTGGGGGCACTGCCGCCACCGGCCCCACCCATGTTGGCTCAAGGAACACACTCTGGATGCCAAGTGCTCCGCGGACACGAGGCCTTGGAAAGAGAAGAGAGCTCTGGTCCACCGCCGCCTCGGGAAGCACCACGCGTCCTCCGTGCTGAAAAGAACCGGAGGGACGGGACGGGATCGCATCTTCTCTCCTTTTCCCTGGGCTTTTGTCTCAGCACGCCTTCCTCTCTTTCTCTAACTCCGAATCTGCTGCGCCTCCGGGCCTTGGCAATTCTTTCAAGCCGCGGTACTGAGGTGCGTCGAGGAAAGAAAAGCCGCAAGAGCCCCGCCGTGCTGAGTGCACGTCTTCCGGGACCCACGCCCCACGCCGGAGGACTTGACTCGACGCCCAGGTATTACCGTGAAGGGCTCTTGGGATGGCCAAACAGGGTCCTCTGGAAGGCAGTGTCACCCCAGAAATGCCACGCTGCCCTTGCTGCTCGAACCCTGCCTCCGCCCTTCGCTAACCACGGAACGTCAGCCGCGCCGCCGACCCCTCGCTAAACCACGGCGCCACACGCTCACCAGCCCGCCTGGAGAAGCCTTCAATTACTCTGAGCCAGGGTAGGAGGCGTCCTCCTCCCGGCAAGACGGTTTCAACAGAAGACAGGAAGGAGAAGGGAGAAACAGAGACAGAAAGAAAACACCTCCGGCTGCCGGTCACGCACCCACTCAGGCGACATGTCCCACACGGAAGAAGGGGACGTACACCTCCTGGAAGGCCCCACACTGTCAAGTTCCTTGGTTTGTCAAGAGGCAGACTTGGGGAGTGCAAGGAGCCCCACAGAGGGCTGCCCCGTGCCAAACCTCCACGCCGCCCAGCGGGCGCCCCCTCTTCATCATCCCGCAAGGGCACGTCCCCGAGTCCTTCCTGGCTTGGTGGAGGGCCACGGCGGAGAGAGCCGGGCCCAAGAGCGATCAGGAGAGGACGGGAGGGACGGCTATCACGGGCTCCACTCAGAGCACAGGAGGCAAAAAGCCCACGAGGCCTGGCTCCCCCTCAAAGGGTCCCCCCACCGCCGGCCCCCACGTCGGGCTGGGCTGGCACTGCTGCTTCTCGGGGGTGAGGTGGGGCGCCGAGGGATCACGTCACGGGCGGTTGGCTTCACGGAGGCTGGAGCCCAGACCGGGCCCTGGTGCCGGTGCAAGCGGCCCGGGCCCGATCCCTTTCCACTCTCCCCGCCCCCGCAGGACACGGACCTCAAATGCTACGTACCGATCACCTAGGGTAACCGTACACAGATGCCCGTCCATGCACCTCTTTCTTCCGGCCCCCCAGTCAGGATCTGACTCGAGAGCCTTTCCTACCGTGGCCAAGAACTCCGGCACAGTACACCAGTGTCCCCGTGCCACGATCCCACCCGGGAGTCCCTCCTTCTTGAGCCTTGCTGAACTAGCAGAATCACTGACTTTCTCCTCTGATGAAACAGACTATTTCGGACGGGGGAAGGGGAGAGAACAAAAGAGCACGCACTCACCCAGAACACCAGCGCCTGGAGATGACCGACGGCCCCGGTTTCCCTCTTCCTCCTTTCCTTCCGCTCTGCCTCCTCTGCAACGAGAGAGAACCGAACGCCCATCACTCAGTGTGGGACCACCACGGTGCCGGTGAACGGGGGGCGGGGGGCGGGGGTCCGCGTACACCCCCGCCCGCGCAACCTCGAGAGAGAGAGTGCCTCCGGTTCCTACTCGAGTGTACCGGCACCCCCGGGCCAACCAAAAACTTCCGAACGAGGCGCAAGCGTGAAGAATCAACTCCACGCGTCCTTCGGAAATGGCACGGATGCCAGCCGGGGCAGGGGGGTCGTTAGACAGAAACGGTTTGTACACAAAGAAGCGCGCGTCCCGTGAAAACCTTGATCCCGTCATCCCCCTAAATCTCCTTCCGGCGGGAAGCACAGCCATCACACCCTGGTGTCGACAGGCGCGGAGCCTGTCTCCTCGGCTCTGCACCCGTGGGACTATGGCGGGACACCCCGAGGTATCTTGGCAAGCCCGCGCGCGTCCTCCACAACTTCCCAGCAGCTCCTAGGACGCGTGGGTAAAGGGGCACCCACTCGTCTCCCCTCTGGCCGCACGAAGGTCCACCGCACGTACTTTCCGGGCATAAGGGCACGCGCTCTGGGACGTGGCCCACATGAGATCTACCCTGCTCCTCTCCTCTGGGTGGACGCCGACGCCGGAGAACGTACCCTGGTCACGCTCACCCACACCCTGGTAACGACAGACTCAGTGGCCCGCGCCTCAGAGCCACTTCCGTGGGAGACAGAAGAGGAGAGGCAGGAACAAGGCGGAAGCCTAGCGTCCAAAGAGGAGGGGCACGTGAGACACCCTACGCTCCTGCCTCCGGGCACAGACAAGGGCACCCTACCCTGGGCAGCTGTCCGAAAAGAAACGGAGGGGACCTAGCAGGACACGACGTCGACTCCGCACAGACGCGCCGACGCCACGGCACGCCTATAGCGCCGTGAGAGCAGCCGAAAAGGCAGAAGACTACCTATCGCTACGTGAGCCTGCTGGGGCCGGGGAGCAGGCGACATGCACACAGCCCTCTGCGGCCCGTTGCCCCCACCTGCATTCAACCCCGGGAGCACACATACGCACGCAGAAGTGACGCGTGCTTCCCTCCGCAGACGGGGACAACTTGGGAGCGGCCATCGAGCAACGGCGAGGGCTTTGGCTTTGACCGGGAGAAAGTTCTATCCACAGCGGCACCCCCGAGGCGCTTACAGGGAGAAGGTACAAGACAAGGGACCTTTTGTACACGCTCTGTAGGCGCACGCACGCGAGCTTACGCACGACGCACACGTGATACGCACGCGCGCCCACGCACACGTTCGTGTACCTGCGTGCTTACGAATGAACGAGTGGAGCAGGGAACGAGTGAATGAACCGACGAACGAGTCCGGGGGGTTTGAGGCGAGAGTACAGACACGCTCCCATGGAGAGCTCCCCAGAAGGGTCTACTGAACTGATGGCCCTCCCCAGGGGCATCTGTCTGTGCGGATGGAGGGGAGCCGCTGGGATGTACACCTGTCCCCCGGCAACTCCAAACCACCTCCCTGCACCCCCGACCCCGGGCACTCCGTGGCAGAGTGACCGCCTGACGCCCCCTGGAGGTGAGCAGGGGCCATGTGCCCCAGCTCCCTTGGGTCCCCGTCAGTGCCTCGCGCTGCCACAGTGGCCTAGACCCTCTCGGGCCTGCTCCTGAGCCCTTAAGCCAGTTCACGTAGCGGGATGAGAACAGCAGAGAGGCAACCACGCAGGAAGACGAGGAACCCAGGTCCCTGTGCCACCTCTGGCTCTGAATCAATGTCCTGAGAGAGCCAGGGTTCTGCCCGACACGACCCAGGTGGATGCCCGTCCCCAGGTGTGCAGACATGACAGGGTCCCGGTCGCCAGGACCTGTGGGCCAGGCAACGTGGACTCCAGACCCCTCCCAGAGGGGTGTGGAGATGGACCCACCGAGGCACGGATTCCTTGGGAGGTCTTTACCTGTGCGCTCCTACTGCCAAGGAGAAGCCCCAAAAGGAAGAGACACCGCCTCCCCCAACCCCCCAGTAGGTCCCAGCCCACTCGGAAGGCTTGGGTGGCTCTTGGGCCTCCCTGGGCCTTTTTCCCTGGGCCTTTTTTGACCCGCAAAGGGCGGAGGGAGAGGCCACGCTCGCGAAGGCGCTGGGCATTTCTGGAGCAACAGTGCCATCAAGCGGAAGCTTTTTCAGCACGGCCTCCAGCCCCTGCCTGTGCATACCGTGGGGAAGGCCCGTGACGGGGAGGAGGGCTGGCTTCGGAGCACTGGGAGGATTCCCGGGCCGAACCTGGCCGCCCGGCACGCCTCCGCGGTAGGCGTGGAAGCCACACGCGGTGGGGTTCGGGGCCGGGCTCGCCCACCGAGGAGCCCCTGGCTGCCAGGCCCGCCGCGCTCGCGCTCCCCACCCTCGGGGCCGTGGCCTCGGCAGCCGCCATGTTCAGGAACAGGGAGCTGAAGCTCCCACCCCAGGGCATCTGGCCCCTGGATCCTGGCCCTCCCTGCAGGAGCGAGGCCGGCCAGTGGGGTCCCTGGGGTCGCCGGGCCACCGGGGACCCAGGACCCGCTGCCGGTGCCCCGGCGGAGGCCCCGGGCCCAGCCACCGTGGACCACGGGGAAAGGGGAGGAGGTGGCCGCCCGGTCCCCTGTCGGGGGGCAGCACCCTGCAGACAGCCCGGAGAACGTGTCCTCGTTAGTGCTTGCTCCCAGGCGCAGACGAGGAAGAGCAATGCAGGGGCGCTGTGCACGTTCCACCCTCTCACAGTCGGACCTGGCTTTCGGTTTCTTTACTTCTTGCTCCCGCCATAGAGAGTCCCGATCCCAGGCCCCGCCGCATCCCGCGAGGCCCTTCCTGTGCCGCAGGACACAGGGTACCCAGGACCCACTGGCGATGGGACGCCAAGTGGGCCACGATCGATCGGTACGCAGAGAGAGGGACGGCACCGTCCGCAGCGAGGGGATCCAGGTCCGTTTTCCGCACCCGAGCTCACCTCGGGAACAGGCACTCTGCGGCCGGGGGACGCCCTATTCCTCGGCCTCCCTCCCCGTGGACGACCCGGGGGTCCTCTCGTTTGGGGAAGACTCCTGGGAGTTTTCACAAGCGGCTCCACGTTCTGCAGGTGCCGCCGTTGGCCCCGGCCAGAGGGGCACGCTGAGGGCACCTGCGGCGGGCCACCAGTCAGAGCGCCTAGCTACCTCAGGAGCCAGGCCCAAGGAGAGGCTCTGCCCACGTAAGATGGCCTGACAACGTGTCGGGCGACTCACAGGCGCGAAAGGAGAGGGGCGCGGGGAGGGTTTCAGCGCCCTTCCAGGAGGGGTACGTGTGGAGGGAGGGAGGGAGGGGTCCAGCCCGGAGACTTGCTCCCAGTCGGAAGCCCTCCCCCACACCGCACCCCGCCCCGGGACCGGACCCCCACACACACACACCAGCCCACCACGCACCCCCGCCCCGGCAGATAAGAGCTGGGCAAAAGGGCAGGAACGGGCCACCGCACAGCTTGCTCCAGAAGCGGCCTATCGGGTCAGCCGGGGACTCGAAGGCACCGCCGCGTGCCCAGGAGTATGCACCTCGTTCCCGGCCTTGGCAGACAAGCTGGACGAGTGGTGGTCATGGGGGAGAGGGTGGTCAAGGGGGTGGGGAGGCGTTCCTCTCAGTCCATCAGAGGTGAGCTTCAGGCAGCTTCTTCAGACCCCTTCCCCTTGATTCCCTGGCTGGGCTGCAGGTGCAAGCACAGGGCCGAGACCCGGAGGGCCAGGCCGGAATGCAAGCCGGGGCCTTTCCTTCTCATCGCTGAACTGAGGCTCAGGGCCTCGTGGGGAGAAAGCTGAAGCCTGCTGCAAATGCACGGCCCGGGGGTCCACTCGGCGGGGCTCTGCTCAGCTCCTCTCCTGCCCTCTCCTCTCCGGGAGCCCCGTCCGGGAGCCCTCGGGACAGGCCCGGTCAGGCCTGGGCCACCATCCCGGAGCCCGCGCGAGACGGCAGCGCAGCCACCGACTGACTGGACTCTTCGGCTCAGGCGAAGGCCTCCTCCTGCGGGGGCTCCTGCGTCCCGCGAGCGCCGTCCCCTTCTGGACTCGGACTGCCAGCTCTCGCTGGGCCTCGGGCGCCCTCGGCACTGGGTAGCCAGGCTCCACGTGTCGTCTCTCAGCTGGACAGAAGAAGGTCGGTGGGCCCGCCTCGGCCCACCTCGGCCCGCCAAGGGCGGCGGAACTCCCGTTGCCCGCGGTGGTCTCTGGCTGGGCCGCACCGCGGCCCGGAGAGGCTTCCGGGGCCCTGGGCCCGCCTAGGCCGCACCTCCTCTGGCGCCGAGGGGAAGGGACACGCGGCCAAATGCCCGCAGAACCGCGGCCCGGCCTCCTTCGGAGCAGCTTCCTCTAGTCCCGCCCAGACGTGGCGGCCACCAGGGTCCACCGAGACTCCACTTCCTGTAGCCCCACACGCCAGGCGGCCGGGCTGTGCGCCTTGTGCCACTGCCCGTCTCTGGAGCGTCCACGGCACCGCCGGGCCTTGGGCCACGCTTCCCGCCCCTTCCCAGGCGGAGCCCTTGACTTCCCGGGGCCACTGTCCAGTGTTCCCGACTTCGATCCTTCGTCACTCCTCCCCAGGAAGGGACGGGTACAGGGTTCGCGGGATCGGCGGACCCGTTCCTCTCGATGGCACTACTGCACCACGAATGCCAACCTGCCCTGCCCCTTCCCCTCCCCCAGGCCCTCTCCCTCTGCCCTTTGCCGAGGGAAAAACGAAATGCCAACCTCTGCCCAACCTGCCAAAGGCAGGATGGCTCATCAACCCGGCCACTTCAGAGGGGCGCGCCTCAAACTCTGGCCCTGCATCCTGCGGGGCCTCGTCTCTGTGGGGTCCTCTTAGCCTGCCGTTAGGACTCCCCATCCAGGCACCCCCAGCCGTTGGACCGGCAGCTGTGTCTTTAGCAGCCCACATTTGCCTAACGCCTCGGGAAACACTCTGAGCGTGAGCACAGAGATCCAGTCACGTCTGGCCGGTGCCCGGCGAGGCACCTTCTCACCAGTCACCGAGGGGCAAGCAGCCCGAAGCAAAGGGCCGGCAGCCCACAGGCACAGACGCGGTGCGGGACGAGCTCGGCCTCCTATGCCAAGACGATGGGCTTCCCCCGAGGACCTGGCTCTTCTCCCGCGGCGGCCCGGGGGCGGGAGGGTGGCAGTGGGGTTTGGTGTTCAGGCGTGGACGGTGGCACGCACGGGTCCGTCGGGAGGGCCGCCGGGCGCTGCCCCAGAGACGCCGGAGCGGGTCAGTCTCCTGACACCGCCCAGGGGAAGGCCAGGGATGGGAAGACACCCCCGGGGTGGGTGTGTGGGTGGGTGTAGGCTCCCGCCAACTCGCTGTGCTTTACACCTCGGAGCGACTGGGAGCCACCGCGGACTCCTCTTTAGTTTCTTTGCGGTGCACTGGCGAATGTGGTTTAGACACAGGTTCCTGCCCTTAAGCATCCTCTCAGCGCCTGCCTGGTCGCACTGACCTGGGTGGAGGGCGGGGTGGGCCACTGGGGGCACTGCCGCCACCGGCCCCACCCATGTTGGCTCAAGGAACACACTCTGGATGCCAAGTGCTCCGCGGACACGAGGCCTTGGAAAGAGAAGAGAGCTCTGGTCCACCGCCGCCTCGGGAAGCACCACGCGTCCTCCGTGCTGAAAAGAACCGGAGGGACGGGACGGGATCGCATCTTCTCTCCTTTTCCCTGGGCTTTTGTCTCAGCACGCCTTCCTCTCTTTCTCTAACTCCGAATCTGCTGCGCCTCCGGGCCTTGGCAATTCTTTCAAGCCGCGGTACTGAGGTGCGTCGAGGAAAGAAAAGCCGCAAGAGCCCCGCCGTGCTGAGTGCACGTCTTCCGGGACCCACGCCCCACGCCGGAGGACTTGACTCGACGCCCAGGTATTACCGTGAAGGGCTCTTGGGATGGCCAAACAGGGTCCTCTGGAAGGCAGTGTCACCCCAGAAATGCCACGCTGCCCTTGCTGCTCGAACCCTGCCTCCGCCCTTCGCTAACCACGGAACGTCAGCCGCGCCGCCGACCCCTCGCTAAACCACGGCGCCACACGCTCACCAGCCCGCCTGGAGAAGCCTTCAATTACTCTGAGCCAGGGTAGGAGGCGTCCTCCTCCCGGCAAGACGGTTTCAACAGAAGACAGGAAGGAGAAGGGAGAAACAGAGACAGAAAGAAAACACCTCCGGCTGCCGGTCACGCACCCACTCAGGCGACATGTCCCACACGGAAGAAGGGGACGTACACCTCCTGGAAGGCCCCACACTGTCAAGTTCCTTGGTTTGTCAAGAGGCAGACTTGGGGAGTGCAAGGAGCCCCACAGAGGGCTGCCCCGTGCCAAACCTCCACGCCGCCCAGCGGGCGCCCCCTCTTCATCATCCCGCAAGGGCACGTCCCCGAGTCCTTCCTGGCTTGGTGGAGGGCCACGGCGGAGAGAGCCGGGCCCAAGAGCGATCAGGAGAGGACGGGAGGGACGGCTATCACGGGCTCCACTCAGAGCACAGGAGGCAAAAAGCCCACGAGGCCTGGCTCCCCCTCAAAGGGTCCCCCCACCGCCGGCCCCCACGTCGGGCTGGGCTGGCACTGCTGCTTCTCGGGGGTGAGGTGGGGCGCCGAGGGATCACGTCACGGGCGGTTGGCTTCACGGAGGCTGGAGCCCAGACCGGGCCCTGGTGCCGGTGCAAGCGGCCCGGGCCCGATCCCTTTCCACTCTCCCCGCCCCCGCAGGACACGGACCTCAAATGCTACGTACCGATCACCTAGGGTAACCGTACACAGATGCCCGTCCATGCACCTCTTTCTTCCGGCCCCCCAGTCAGGATCTGACTCGAGAGCCTTTCCTACCGTGGCCAAGAACTCCGGCACAGTACACCAGTGTCCCCGTGCCACGATCCCACCCGGGAGTCCCTCCTTCTTGAGCCTTGCTGAACTAGCAGAATCACTGACTTTCTCCTCTGATGAAACAGACTATTTCGGACGGGGGAAGGGGAGAGAACAAAAGAGCACGCACTCACCCAGAACACCAGCGCCTGGAGATGACCGACGGCCCCGGTTTCCCTCTTCCTCCTTTCCTTCCGCTCTGCCTCCTCTGCAACGAGAGAGAACCGAACGCCCATCACTCAGTGTGGGACCACCACGGTGCCGGTGAACGGGGGGCGGGGGGCGGGGGTCCGCGTACACCCCCGCCCGCGCAACCTCGAGAGAGAGAGTGCCTCCGGTTCCTACTCGAGTGTACCGGCACCCCCGGGCCAACCAAAAACTTCCGAACGAGGCGCAAGCGTGAAGAATCAACTCCACGCGTCCTTCGGAAATGGCACGGATGCCAGCCGGGGCAGGGGGGTCGTTAGACAGAAACGGTTTGTACACAAAGAAGCGCGCGTCCCGTGAAAACCTTGATCCCGTCATCCCCCTAAATCTCCTTCCGGCGGGAAGCACAGCCATCACACCCTGGTGTCGACAGGCGCGGAGCCTGTCTCCTCGGCTCTGCACCCGTGGGACTATGGCGGGACACCCCGAGGTATCTTGGCAAGCCCGCGCGCGTCCTCCACAACTTCCCAGCAGCTCCTAGGACGCGTGGGTAAAGGGGCACCCACTCGTCTCCCCTCTGGCCGCACGAAGGTCCACCGCACGTACTTTCCGGGCATAAGGGCACGCGCTCTGGGACGTGGCCCACATGAGATCTACCCTGCTCCTCTCCTCTGGGTGGACGCCGACGCCGGAGAACGTACCCTGGTCACGCTCACCCACACCCTGGTAACGACAGACTCAGTGGCCCGCGCCTCAGAGCCACTTCCGTGGGAGACAGAAGAGGAGAGGCAGGAACAAGGCGGAAGCCTAGCGTCCAAAGAGGAGGGGCACGTGAGACACCCTACGCTCCTGCCTCCGGGCACAGACAAGGGCACCCTACCCTGGGCAGCTGTCCGAAAAGAAACGGAGGGGACCTAGCAGGACACGACGTCGACTCCGCACAGACGCGCCGACGCCACGGCACGCCTATAGCGCCGTGAGAGCAGCCGAAAAGGCAGAAGACTACCTATCGCTACGTGAGCCTGCTGGGGCCGGGGAGCAGGCGACATGCACACAGCCCTCTGCGGCCCGTTGCCCCCACCTGCATTCAACCCCGGGAGCACACATACGCACGCAGAAGTGACGCGTGCTTCCCTCCGCAGACGGGGACAACTTGGGAGCGGCCATCGAGCAACGGCGAGGGCTTTGGCTTTGACCGGGAGAAAGTTCTATCCACAGCGGCACCCCCGAGGCGCTTACAGGGAGAAGGTACAAGACAAGGGACCTTTTGTACACGCTCTGTAGGCGCACGCACGCGAGCTTACGCACGACGCACACGTGATACGCACGCGCGCCCACGCACACGTTCGTGTACCTGCGTGCTTACGAATGAACGAGTGGAGCAGGGAACGAGTGAATGAACCGACGAACGAGTCCGGGGGGTTTGAGGCGAGAGTACAGACACGCTCCCATGGAGAGCTCCCCAGAAGGGTCTACTGAACTGATGGCCCTCCCCAGGGGCATCTGTCTGTGCGGATGGAGGGGAGCCGCTGGGATGTACACCTGTCCCCCGGCAACTCCAAACCACCTCCCTGCACCCCCGACCCCGGGCACTCCGTGGCAGAGTGACCGCCTGACGCCCCCTGGAGGTGAGCAGGGGCCATGTGCCCCAGCTCCCTTGGGTCCCCGTCAGTGCCTCGCGCTGCCACAGTGGCCTAGACCCTCTCGGGCCTGCTCCTGAGCCCTTAAGCCAGTTCACGTAGCGGGATGAGAACAGCAGAGAGGCAACCACGCAGGAAGACGAGGAACCCAGGTCCCTGTGCCACCTCTGGCTCTGAATCAATGTCCTGAGAGAGCCAGGGTTCTGCCCGACACGACCCAGGTGGATGCCCGTCCCCAGGTGTGCAGACATGACAGGGTCCCGGTCGCCAGGACCTGTGGGCCAGGCAACGTGGACTCCAGACCCCTCCCAGAGGGGTGTGGAGATGGACCCACCGAGGCACGGATTCCTTGGGAGGTCTTTACCTGTGCGCTCCTACTGCCAAGGAGAAGCCCCAAAAGGAAGAGACACCGCCTCCCCCAACCCCCCAGTAGGTCCCAGCCCACTCGGAAGGCTTGGGTGGCTCTTGGGCCTCCCTGGGCCTTTTTCCCTGGGCCTTTTTTGACCCGCAAAGGGCGGAGGGAGAGGCCACGCTCGCGAAGGCGCTGGGCATTTCTGGAGCAACAGTGCCATCAAGCGGAAGCTTTTTCAGCACGG
Organism: Lagenorhynchus albirostris; assembly: GCF_949774975.1. Taxonomy (NCBI): domain Eukaryota; kingdom Metazoa; phylum Chordata; class Mammalia; order Artiodactyla; family Delphinidae; genus Lagenorhynchus; species Lagenorhynchus albirostris. The sequence goes on along the minus strand of NW_026783636.1, from coordinate 79,070 downwards.
CCTCCAGCCCCTGCCTGTGCATACCGTGGGGAAGGCCCGTGACGGGGAGGAGGGCTGGCTTCGGAGCACTGGGAGGATTCCCGGGCCGAACCTGGCCGCCCGGCACGCCTCCGCGGTAGGCGTGGAAGCCACACGCGGTGGGGTTCGGGGCCGGGCTCGCCCACCGAGGAGCCCCTGGCTGCCAGGCCCGCCGCGCTCGCGCTCCCCACCCTCGGGGCCGTGGCCTCGGCAGCCGCCATGTTCAGGAACAGGGAGCTGAAGCTCCCACCCCAGGGCATCTGGCCCCTGGATCCTGGCCCTCCCTGCAGGAGCGAGGCCGGCCAGTGGGGTCCCTGGGGTCGCAGGGCCACCGGGGACCCAGGACCCGCTGCCGGTGCCCCGGCGGAGGCCCCGGGCCCAGCCACCGTGGACCACGGGGAAAGGGGAGGAGGTGGCCGCCCGGTCCCCTGTCGGGGGGCAGCACCCTGCAGACAGCCCGGAGAACGTGTCCTCGTTAGTGCTTGCTCCCAGGCGCAGACGAGGAAGAGCAATGCAGGGGCGCTGTGCACGTTCCACCCTCTCACAGTCGGACCTGGCTTTCGGTTTCTTTACTTCTTGCTCCCGCCATAGAGAGTCCCGATCCCAGGCCCCGCCGCATCCCGCGAGGCCCTTCCTGTGCCGCAGGACACAGGGTACCCAGGACCCACTGGCGATGGGACGCCAAGTGGGCCACGATCGATCGGTACGCAGAGAGAGGGACGGCACCGTCCGCAGCGAGGGGATCCAGGTCCGTTTTCCGCACCCGAGCTCACCTCGGGAACAGGCACTCTGCGGCCGGGGGACGCCCTATTCCTCGGCCTCCCTCCCCGTGGACGACCCGGGGGTCCTCTCGTTTGGGGAAGACTCCTGGGAGTTTTCACAAGCGGCTCCACGTTCTGCAGGTGCCGCCGTTGGCCCCGGCCAGAGGGGCACGCTGAGGGCACCTGCGGCGGGCCACCAGTCAGAGCGCCTAGCTACCTCAGGAGCCAGGCCCAAGGAGAGGCTCTGCCCACGTAAGATGGCCTGACAACGTGTCGGGCGACTCACAGGCGCGAAAGGAGAGGGGCGCGGGGAGGGTTTCAGCGCCCTTCCAGGAGGGGTACGTGTGGAGGGAGGGAGGGAGGGGTCCAGCCCGGAGACTTGCTCCCAGTCGGAAGCCCTCCCCCACACCGCACCCCGCCCCGGGACCGGACCCCCCCACACACACACCAGCCCACCACGCACCCCCGCCCCGGCAGATAAGAGCTGGGCAAAAGGGCAGGAACGGGCCACCGCACAGCTTGCTCCAGAAGCGGCCTATCGGGTCAGCCGGGGACTCGAAGGCACCGCCGCGTGCCCAGGAGTATGCACCTCGTTCCCGGCCTTGGCAGACAAGCTGGACGAGTGGTGGTCATGGGGGAGAGGGTGGCCAAGGGGGTGGGGAGGCGTTCCTCTCAGTCCATCAGAGGTGAGCTTCAGGCAGCTTCTTCAGACCCCTTCCCCTTGATTCCCTGGCTGGGCTGCAGGTGCAAGCACAGGGCCGAGACCCGGAGGGCCAGGCCGGAATGCAAGCCGGGGCCTTTCCTTCTCATCGCTGAACTGAGGCTCAGGGCCTCGTGGGGAGAAAGCTGAAGCCTGCTGCAAATGCACGGCCCGGGGGTCCACTCGGCGGGGCTCTGCTCAGCTCCTCTCCTGCCCTCTCCTCTCCGGGAGCCCCGTCCGGGAGCCCTCGGGACAGGCCCGGTCAGGCCTGGGCCACCATCCCGGAGCCCGCGCGAGACGGCAGCGCAGCCACCGACTGACTGGACTCTTCGGCTCAGGCGAAGGCCTCCTCCTGCGGGGGCTCCTGCGTCCCGCGAGCGCCGTCCCCTTCTGGACTCGGACTGCCAGCTCTCGCTGGGCCTCGGGCGCCCTCGGCACTGGGTAGCCAGGCTCCACGTGTCGTCTCTCAGCTGGACAGAAGAAGGTCGGTGGGCCCGCCTCGGCCCACCTCGGCCCGCCAAGGGCGGCGGAACTCCCGTTGCCCGCGGTGGTCTCTGGCTGGGCCGCACCGCGGCCCGGAGAGGCTTCCGGGGCCCTGGGCCCGCCTAGGCCGCACCTCCTCTGGCGCCGAGGGGAAGGGACACGCGGCCAAATGCCCGCAGAACCGCGGCCCGGCCTCCTTCGGAGCAGCTTCCTCTAGTCCCGCCCAGACGTGGCGGCCACCAGGGTCCACCGAGACTCCACTTCCTGTAGCCCCACACGCCAGGCGGCCGGGCTGTGCGCCTTGTGCCACTGCCCGTCTCTGGAGCGTCCACGGCACCGCCGGGCCTTGGGCCACGCTTCCCGCCCCTTCCCAGGCGGAGCCCTTGACTTCCCGGGGCCACTGTCCAGTGTTCCCGACTTCGATCCTTCGTCACTCCTCCCCAGGAAGGGACGGGTACAGGGTTCGCGGGATCGGCGGACCCGTTCCTCTCGATGGCACTACTGCACCACGAATGCCAACCTGCCCTGCCCCTTCCCCTCCCCCAGGCCCTCTCCCTCTGCCCTTTGCCGAGGGAAAAACGAAATGCCAACCTCTGCCCAACCTGCCAAAGGCAGGATGGCTCATCAACCCGGCCACTTCAGAGGGGCGCGCCTCAAACTCTGGCCCTGCATCCTGCGGGGCCTCGTCTCTGTGGGGTCCTCTTAGCCTGCCGTTAGGACTCCCCATCCAGGCACCCCCAGCCGTTGGACCGGCAGCTGTGTCTTTAGCAGCCCACATTTGCCTAACGCCTCGGGAAACACTCTGAGCGTGAGCACAGAGATCCAGTCACGTCTGGCCGGTGCCCGGCGAGGCACCTTCTCACCAGTCACCGAGGGGCAAGCAGCCCGAAGCAAAGGGCCGGCAGCCCACAGGCACAGACGCGGTGCGGGACGAGCTCGGCCTCCTATGCCAAGACGATGGGCTTCCCCCGAGGACCTGGCTCTTCTCCCGCGGCGGCCCGGGGGCGGGAGGGTGGCAGTGGGGTTTGGTGTTCAGGCGTGGACGGTGGCACGCACGGGTCCGTCGGGAGGGCCGCCGGGCGCTGCCCCAGAGACGCCGGAGCGGGTCAGTCTCCTGACACCGCCCAGGGGAAGGCCAGGGATGGGAAGACACCCCCGGGGTGGGTGTGTGGGTGGGTGTAGGCTCCCGCCAACTCGCTGTGCTTTACACCTCGGAGCGACTGGGAGCCACCGCGGACTCCTCTTTAGTTTCTTTGCGGTGCACTGGCGAATGTGGTTTAGACACAGGTTCCTGCCCTTAAGCATCCTCTCAGCGCCTGCCTGGTCGCACTGACCTGGGTGGAGGGCGGGGTGGGCCACTGGGGGCACTGCCGCCACCGGCCCCACCCATGTTGGCTCAAGGAACACACTCTGGATGCCAAGTGCTCCGCGGACACGAGGCCTTGGAAAGAGAAGAGAGCTCTGGTCCACCGCCGCCTCGGGAAGCACCACGCGTCCTCCGTGCTGAAAAGAACCGGAGGGACGGGACGGGATCGCATCTTCTCTCCTTTTCCCTGGGCTTTTGTCTCAGCACGCCTTCCTCTCTTTCTCTAACTCCGAATCTGCTGCGCCTCCGGGCCTTGGCAATTCTTTCAAGCCGCGGTACTGAGGTGCGTCGAGGAAAGAAAAGCCGCAAGAGCCCCGCCGTGCTGAGTGCACGTCTTCCGGGACCCACGCCCCACGCCGGAGGACTTGACTCGACGCCCAGGTATTACCGTGAAGGGCTCTTGGGATGGCCAAACAGGGTCCTCTGGAAGGCAGTGTCACCCCAGAAATGCCACGCTGCCCTTGCTGCTCGAACCCTGCCTCCGCCCTTCGCTAACCACGGAACGTCAGCCGCGCCGCCGACCCCTCGCTAAACCACGGCGCCACACGCTCACCAGCCCGCCTGGAGAAGCCTTCAATTACTCTGAGCCAGGGTAGGAGGCGTCCTCCTCCCGGCAAGACGGTTTCAACAGAAGACAGGAAGGAGAAGGGAGAAACAGAGACAGAAAGAAAACACCTCCGGCTGCCGGTCACGCACCCACTCAGGCGACATGTCCCACACGGAAGAAGGGGACGTACACCTCCTGGAAGGCCCCACACTGTCAAGTTCCTTGGTTTGTCAAGAGGCAGACTTGGGGAGTGCAAGGAGCCCCACAGAGGGCTGCCCCGTGCCAAACCTCCACGCCGCCCAGCGGGCGCCCCCTCTTCATCATCCCGCAAGGGCACGTCCCCGAGTCCTTCCTGGCTTGGTGGAGGGCCACGGCGGAGAGAGCCGGGCCCAAGAGCGATCAGGAGAGGACGGGAGGGACGGCTATCACGGGCTCCACTCAGAGCACAGGAGGCAAAAAGCCCACGAGGCCTGGCTCCCCCTCAAAGGGTCCCCCCACCGCCGGCCCCCACGTCGGGCTGGGCTGGCACTGCTGCTTCTCGGGGGTGAGGTGGGGCGCCGAGGGATCACGTCACGGGCGGTTGGCTTCACGGAGGCTGGAGCCCAGACCGGGCCCTGGTGCCGGTGCAAGCGGCCCGGGCCCGATCCCTTTCCACTCTCCCCGCCCCCGCAGGACACGGACCTCAAATGCTACGTACCGATCACCTAGGGTAACCGTACACAGATGCCCGTCCATGCACCTCTTTCTTCCGGCCCCCCAGTCAGGATCTGACTCGAGAGCCTTTCCTACCGTGGCCAAGAACTCCGGCACAGTACACCAGTGTCCCCGTGCCACGATCCCACCCGGGAGTCCCTCCTTCTTGAGCCTTGCTGAACTAGCAGAATCACTGACTTTCTCCTCTGATGAAACAGACTATTTCGGACGGGGGAAGGGGAGAGAACAAAAGAGCACGCACTCACCCAGAACACCAGCGCCTGGAGATGACCGACGGCCCCGGTTTCCCTCTTCCTCCTTTCCTTCCGCTCTGCCTCCTCTGCAACGAGAGAGAACCGAACGCCCATCACTCAGTGTGGGACCACCACGGTGCCGGTGAACGGGGGGCGGGGGGCGGGGGTCCGCGTACACCCCCGCCCGCGCAACCTCGAGAGAGAGAGTGCCTCCGGTTCCTACTCGAGTGTACCGGCACCCCCGGGCCAACCAAAAACTTCCGAACGAGGCGCAAGCGTGAAGAATCAACTCCACGCGTCCTTCGGAAATGGCACGGATGCCAGCCGGGGCAGGGGGGTCGTTAGACAGAAACGGTTTGTACACAAAGAAGCGCGCGTCCCGTGAAAACCTTGATCCCGTCATCCCCCTAAATCTCCTTCCGGCGGGAAGCACAGCCATCACACCCTGGTGTCGACAGGCGCGGAGCTTGTCTCCTCGGCTCTGCACCCGTGGGACTATGGCGGGACACCCCGAGGTATCTTGGCAAGCCCGCGCGCGTCCTCCACAACTTCCCAGCAGCTCCTAGGACGCGTGGGTAAAGGGGCACCCACTCGTCTCCCCTCTGGCCGCACGAAGGTCCACCGCACGTACTTTCCGGGCATAAGGGCACGCGCTCTGGGACGTGGCCCACATGAGATCTACCCTGCTCCTCTCCTCTGGGTGGACGCCGACGCCGGAGAACGTACCCTGGTCACGCTCACCCACACCCTGGTAACGACAGACTCAGTGGCCCGTGCCTCAGAGCCACTTCCGTGGGAGACAGAAGAGGAGAGGCAGGAACAAGGCGGAAGCCTAGCGTCCAAAGAGGAGGGGCACGTGAGACACCCTACGCTCCTGCCTCCGGGCACAGACAAGGGCACCCTACCCTGGGCAGCTGTCCGAAAAGAAACGGAGGGGACCTAGCAGGACACGACGTCGACTCCGCACAGACGCGCCGACGCCACGGCACGCCTATAGCGCCGTGAGAGCAGCCGAAAAGGCAGAAGACTACCTATCGCTACGTGAGCCTGCTGGGGCCGGGGAGCAGGCGACATGCACACAGCCCTCTGCGGCCCGTTGCCCCCACCTGCATTCAACCCCGGGAGCACACATACGCACGCAGAAGTGACGCGTGCTTCCCTCCGCAGACGGGGACAACTTGGGAGCGGCCATCGAGCAACGGCGAGGGCTTTGGCTTTGACCGGGAGAAAGTTCTATCCACAGCGGCACCCCCGAGGCGCTTACAGGGAGAAGGTACAAGACAAGGGACCTTTTGTACACGCTCTGTAGGCGCACGTACGCGAGCTTACGCACGACGCACACGTGATACGCACGCGCGCCCACGCACACGTTCGTGTACCTGCGTGCTTACGAATGAACGAGTGGAGCAGGGAACGAGTGAATGAACCGACGAACGAGTCCGGGGGGTTTGAGGCGAGAGTACAGACACGCTCCCATGGAGAGCTCCCCAGAAGGGTCTACTGAACTGATGGCCCTCCCCAGGGGCATCTGTCTGTGCGGATGGAGGGGAGCCGCTGGGATGTACACCTGTCCCCCGGCAACTCCAAACCACCTCCCTGCACCCCCGACCCCGGGCACTCCGTGGCAGAGTGACCGCCTGACGCCCCCTGGAGGTGAGCAGGGGCCATGTGCCCCAGCTCCCTTGGGTCCCCGTCAGTGCCTCGCGCTGCCACAGTGGCCTAGACCCTCTCGGGCCTGCTCCTGAGCCCTTAAGCCAGTTCACGTAGCGGGATGAGAACAGCAGAGAGGCAACCACGCAGGAAGACGAGGAACCCAGGTCCCTGTGCCACCTCTGGCTCTGAATCAATGTCCTGAGAGAGCCAGGGTTCTGCCCGACACGACCCAGGTGGATGCCCGTCCCCAGGTGTGCAGACATGACAGGGTCCCGGTCGCCAGGACCTGTGGGCCAGGCAACGTGGACTCCAGACCCCTCCCAGAGGGGTGTGGAGATGGACCCACCGAGGCACGGATTCCTTGGGAGGTCTTTACCTGTGCGCTCCTACTGCCAAGGAGAAGCCCCAAAAGGAAGAGACACCGCCTCCCCCAACCCCCCAGTAGGTCCCAGCCCACTCGGAAGGCTTGGGTGGCTCTTGGGCCTCCCTGGGCCTTTTTCCCTGGGCCTTTTTTGATCCGCAAAGGGCGGAGGGAGAGGCCACGCTCGCGAAGGCGCTGGGCATTTCTGGAGCAACAGTGCCATCAAGCGGAAGCTTTTTCAGCACGGCCTCCAGCCCCTGCCTGTGCATACCGTGGGGAAGGCCCGTGACGGGGAGGAGGGCTGGCTTCGGAGCACTGGGAGGATTCCCGGGCCGAACCTGGCCGCCCGGCACGCCTCCGCGGTAGGCGTGGAAGCCACACGCGGTGGGGTTCGGGGCCGGGCTCGCCCACCGAGGAGCCCCTGGCTGCCAGGCCCGCCGCGCTCGCGCTCCCCACCCTCGGGGCCGTGGCCTCGGCAGCCGCCATGTTCAGGAACAGGGAGCTGAAGCTCCCACCCCAGGGCATCTGGCCCCTGGATCCTGGCCCTCCCTGCAGGAGCGAGGCCGGCCAGTGGGGTCCCTGGGGTCGCAGGGCCACCGGGGACCCAGGACCCGCTGCCGGTGCCCCGGCGGAGGCCCCGGGCCCAGCCACCGTGGACCACGGGGAAAGGGGAGGAGGTGGCCGCCCGGTCCCCTGTCGGGGGGCAGCACCCTGCAGACAGCCCGGAGAACGTGTCCTCGTTAGTGCTTGCTCCCAGGCGCAGACGAGGAAGAGCAATGCAGGGGCGCTGTGCACGTTCCACCCTCTCACAGTCGGACCTGGCTTTCGGTTTCTTTACTTCTTGCTCCCGCCATAGAGAGTCCCGATCCCAGGCCCCGCCGCATCCCGCGAGGCCCTTCCTGTGCCGCAGGACACAGGGTACCCAGGACCCACTGGCGATGGGACGCCAAGTGGGCCACGATCGATCGGTACGCAGAGAGAGGGACGGCACCGTCCGCAGCGAGGGGATCCAGGTCCGTTTTCCGCACCCGAGCTCACCTCGGGAACAGGCACTCTGCGGCCGGGGGACGCCCTATTCCTCGGCCTCCCTCCCCGTGGACGACCCGGGGGTCCTCTCGTTTGGGGAAGACTCCTGGGAGTTTTCACAAGCGGCTCCACGTTCTGCAGGTGCCGCCGTTGGCCCCGGCCAGAGGGGCACGCTGAGGGCACCTGCGGCGGGCCACCAGTCAGAGCGCCTAGCTACCTCAGGAGCCAGGCCCAAGGAGAGGCTCTGCCCACGTAAGATGGCCTGACAACGTGTCGGGCGACTCACAGGCGCGAAAGGAGAGGGGCGCGGGGAGGGTTTCAGCGCCCTTCCAGGAGGGGTACGTGTGGAGGGAGGGAGGGAGGGGTCCAGCCCGGAGACTTGCTCCCAGTCGGAAGCCCTCCCCCACACCGCACCCCGCCCCGGGACCGGACCCCCCCACACACACACCAGCCCACCACGCACCCCCGCCCCGGCAGATAAGAGCTGGGCAAAAGGGCAGGAACGGGCCACCGCACAGCTTGCTCCAGAAGCGGCCTATCGGGTCAGCCGGGGACTCGAAGGCACCGCCGCGTGCCCAGGAGTATGCACCTCGTTCCCGGCCTTGGCAGACAAGCTGGACGAGTGGTGGTCATGGGGGAGAGGGTGGCCAAGGGGGTGGGGAGGCGTTCCTCTCAGTCCATCAGAGGTGAGCTTCAGGCAGCTTCTTCAGACCCCTTCCCCTTGATTCCCTGGCTGGGCTGCAGGTGCAAGCACAGGGCCGAGACCCGGAGGGCCAGGCCGGAATGCAAGCCGGGGCCTTTCCTTCTCATCGCTGAACTGAGGCTCAGGGCCTCGTGGGGAGAAAGCTGAAGCCTGCTGCAAATGCACGGCCCGGGGGTCCACTCGGCGGGGCTCTGCTCAGCTCCTCTCCTGCCCTCTCCTCTCCGGGAGCCCCGTCCGGGAGCCCTCGGGACAGGCCCGGTCAGGCCTGGGCCACCATCCCGGAGCCCGCGCGAGACGGCAGCGCAGCCACCGACTGACTGGACTCTTCGGCTCAGGCGAAGGCCTCCTCCTGCGGGGGCTCCTGCGTCCCGCGAGCGCCGTCCCCTTCTGGACTCGGACTGCCAGCTCTCGCTGGGCCTCGGGCGCCCTCGGCACTGGGTAGCCAGGCTCCACGTGTCGTCTCTCAGCTGGACAGAAGAAGGTCGGTGGGCCCGCCTCGGCCCACCTCGGCCCGCCAAGGGCGGCGGAACTCCCGTTGCCCGCGGTGGTCTCTGGCTGGGCCGCACCGCGGCCCGGAGAGGCTTCCGGGGCCCTGGGCCCGCCTAGGCCGCACCTCCTCTGGCGCCGAGGGGAAGGGACACGCGGCCAAATGCCCGCAGAACCGCGGCCCGGCCTCCTTCGGAGCAGCTTCCTCTAGTCCCGCCCAGACGTGGCGGCCACCAGGGTCCACCGAGACTCCACTTCCTGTAGCCCCACACGCCAGGCGGCCGGGCTGTGCGCCTTGTGCCACTGCCCGTCTCTGGAGCGTCCACGGCACCGCCGGGCCTTGGGCCACGCTTCCCGCCCCTTCCCAGGCGGAGCCCTTGACTTCCCGGGGCCACTGTCCAGTGTTCCCGACTTCGATCCTTCGTCACTCCTCCCCAGGAAGGGACGGGTACAGGGTTCGCGGGATCGGCGGACCCGTTCCTCTCGATGGCACTACTGCACCACGAATGCCAACCTGCCCTGCCCCTTCCCCTCCCCCAGGCCCTCTCCCTCTGCCCTTTGCCGAGGGAAAAACGAAATGCCAACCTCTGCCCAACCTGCCAAAGGCAGGATGGCTCATCAACCCGGCCACTTCAGAGGGGCGCGCCTCAAACTCTGGCCCTGCATCCTGCGGGGCCTCGTCTCTGTGGGGTCCTCTTAGCCTGCCGTTAGGACTCCCCATCCAGGCACCCCCAGCCGTTGGACCGGCAGCTGTGTCTTTAGCAGCCCACATTTGCCTAACGCCTCGGGAAACACTCTGAGCGTGAGCACAGAGATCCAGTCACGTCTGGCCGGTGCCCGGCGAGGCACCTTCTCACCAGTCACCGAGGGGCAAGCAGCCCGAAGCAAAGGGCCGGCAGCCCACAGGCACAGACGCGGTGCGGGACGAGCTCGGCCTCCTATGCCAAGACGATGGGCTTCCCCCGAGGACCTGGCTCTTCTCCCGCGGCGGCCCGGGGGCGGGAGGGTGGCAGTGGGGTTTGGTGTTCAGGCGTGGACGGTGGCACGCACGGGTCCGTCGGGAGGGCCGCCGGGCGCTGCCCCAGAGACGCCGGAGCGGGTCAGTCTCCTGACACCGCCCAGGGGAAGGCCAGGGATGGGAAGACACCCCCGGGGTGGGTGTGTGGGTGGGTGTAGGCTCCCGCCAACTCGCTGTGCTTTACACCTCGGAGCGACTGGGAGCCACCGCGGACTCCTCTTTAGTTTCTTTGCGGTGCACTGGCGAATGTGGTTTAGACACAGGTTCCTGCCCTTAAGCATCCTCTCAGCGCCTGCCTGGTCGCACTGACCTGGGTGGAGGGCGGGGTGGGCCACTGGGGGCACTGCCGCCACCGGCCCCACCCATGTTGGCTCAAGGAACACACTCTGGATGCCAAGTGCTCCGCGGACACGAGGCCTTGGAAAGAGAAGAGAGCTCTGGTCCACCGCCGCCTCGGGAAGCACCACGCGTCCTCCGTGCTGAAAAGAACCGGAGGGACGGGACGGGATCGCATCTTCTCTCCTTTTCCCTGGGCTTTTGTCTCAGCACGCCTTCCTCTCTTTCTCTAACTCCGAATCTGCTGCGCCTCCGGGCCTTGGCAATTCTTTCAAGCCGCGGTACTGAGGTGCGTCGAGGAAAGAAAAGCCGCAAGAGCCCCGCCGTGCTGAGTGCACGTCTTCCGGGACCCACGCCCCACGCCGGAGGACTTGACTCGACGCCCAGGTATTACCGTGAAGGGCTCTTGGGATGGCCAAACAGGGTCCTCTGGAAGGCAGTGTCACCCCAGAAATGCCACGCTGCCCTTGCTGCTCGAACCCTGCCTCCGCCCTTCGCTAACCACGGAACGTCAGCCGCGCCGCCGACCCCTCGCTAAACCACGGCGCCACACGCTCACCAGCCCGCCTGGAGAAGCCTTCAATTACTCTGAGCCAGGGTAGGAGGCGTCCTCCTCCCGGCAAGACGGTTTCAACAGAAGACAGGAAGGAGAAGGGAGAAACAGAGACAGAAAGAAAACACCTCCGGCTGCCGGTCACGCACCCACTCAGGCGACATGTCCCACACGGAAGAAGGGGACGTACACCTCCTGGAAGGCCCCACACTGTCAAGTTCCTTGGTTTGTCAAGAGGCAGACTTGGGGAGTGCAAGGAGCCCCACAGAGGGCTGCCCCGTGCCAAACCTCCACGCCGCCCAGCGGGCGCCCCCTCTTCATCATCCCGCAAGGGCACGTCCCCGAGTCCTTCCTGGCTTGGTGGAGGGCCACGGCGGAGAGAGCCGGGCCCAAGAGCGATCAGGAGAGGACGGGAGGGACGGCTATCACGGGCTCCACTCAGAGCACAGGAGGCAAAAAGCCCACGAGGCCTGGCTCCCCCTCAAAGGGTCCCCCCACCGCCGGCCCCCACGTCGGGCTGGGCTGGCACTGCTGCTTCTCGGGGGTGAGGTGGGGCGCCGAGGGATCACGTCACGGGCGGTTGGCTTCACGGAGGCTGGAGCCCAGACCGGGCCCTGGTGCCGGTGCAAGCGGCCCGGGCCCGATCCCTTTCCACTCTCCCCGCCCCCGCAGGACACGGACCTCAAATGCTACGTACCGATCACCTAGGGTAACCGTACACAGATGCCCGTCCATGCACCTCTTTCTTCCGGCCCCCCAGTCAGGATCTGACTCGAGAGCCTTTCCTACCGTGGCCAAGAACTCCGGCACAGTACACCAGTGTCCCCGTGCCACGATCCCACCCGGGAGTCCCTCCTTCTTGAGCCTTGCTGAACTAGCAGAATCACTGACTTTCTCCTCTGATGAAACAGACTATTTCGGACGGGGGAAGGGGAGAGAACAAAAGAGCACGCACTCACCCAGAACACCAGCGCCTGGAGATGACCGACGGCCCCGGTTTCCCTCTTCCTCCTTTCCTTCCGCTCTGCCTCCTCTGCAACGAGAGAGAACCGAACGCCCATCACTCAGTGTGGGACCACCACGGTGCCGGTGAACGGGGGGCGGGGGGCGGGGGTCCGCGTACACCCCCGCCCGCGCAACCTCGAGAGAGAGAGTGCCTCCGGTTCCTACTCGAGTGTACCGGCACCCCCGGGCCAACCAAAAACTTCCGAACGAGGCGCAAGCGTGAAGAATCAACTCCACGCGTCCTTCGGAAATGGCACGGATGCCAGCCGGGGCAGGGGGGTCGTTAGACAGAAACGGTTTGTACACAAAGAAGCGCGCGTCCCGTGAAAACCTTGATCCCGTCATCCCCCTAAATCTCCTTCCGGCGGGAAGCACAGCCATCACACCCTGGTGTCGACAGGCGCGGAGCCTGTCTCCTCGGCTCTGCACCCGTGGGACTATGGCGGGACACCCCGAGGTATCTTGGCAAGCCCGCGCGCGTCCTCCACAACTTCCCAGCAGCTCCTAGGACGCGTGGGTAAAGGGGCACCCACTCGTCTCCCCTCTGGCCGCACGAAGGTCCACCGCACGTACTTTCCGGGCATAAGGGCACGCGCTCTGGGACGTGGCCCACATGAGATCTACCCTGCTCCTCTCCTCTGGGTGGACGCCGACGCCGGAGAACGTACCCTGGTCACGCTCACCCACACCCTGGTAACGACAGACTCAGTGGCCCGCGCCTCAGAGCCACTTCCGTGGGAGACAGAAGAGGAGAGGCAGGAACAAGGCGGAAGCCTAGCGTCCAAAGAGGAGGGGCACGTGAGACACCCTACGCTCCTGCCTCCGGGCACAGACAAGGGCACCCTACCCTGGGCAGCTGTCCGAAAAGAAACGGAGGGGACCTAGCAGGACACGACGTCGACTCCGCACAGACGCGCCGACGCCACGGCACGCCTATAGCGCCGTGAGAGCAGCCGAAAAGGCAGAAGACTACCTATCGCTACGTGAGCCTGCTGGGGCCGGGGAGCAGGCGACATGCACACAGCCCTCTGCGGCCCGTTGCCCCCACCTGCATTCAACCCCGGGAGCACACATACGCACGCAGAAGTGACGCGTGCTTCCCTCCGCAGACGGGGACAACTTGGGAGCGGCCATCGAGCAACGGCGAGGGCTTTGGCTTTGACCGGGAGAAAGTTCTATCCACAGCGGCACCCCCGAGGCGCTTACAGGGAGAAGGTACAAGACAAGGGACCTTTTGTACACGCTCTGTAGGCGCACGTACGCGAGCTTACGCACGACGCACACGTGATACGCACGCGCGCCCACGCACACGTTCGTGTACCTGCGTGCTTACGAATGAACGAGTGGAGCAGGGAACGAGTGAATGAACCGACGAACGAGTCCGGGGGGTTTGAGGCGAGAGTACAGACACGCTCCCATGGAGAGCTCCCCAGAAGGGTCTACTGAACTGATGGCCCTCCCCAGGGTCATCTGTCTGTGCGGATGGAGGGGAGCCGCTGGGATGTACACCTGTCCCCCGGCAACTCCAAACCACCTCCCTGCACCCCCGACCCCGGGCACTCCGTGGCAGAGTGACCGCCTGACGCCCCCTGGAGGTGAGCAGGGGCCATGTGCCCCAGCTCCCTTGGGTCCCCGTCAGTGCCTCGCGCTGCCACAGTGGCCTAGACCCTCTCGGGCCTGCTCCTGAGCCCTTAAGCCAGTTCACGTAGCGGGATGAGAACAGCAGAGAGGCAACCACGCAGGAAGACGAGGAACCCAGGTCCCTGTGCCACCTCTGGCTCTGAATCAATGTCCTGAGAGAGCCAGGGTTCTGCCCGACACGACCCAGGTGGATGCCCGTCCCCAGGTGTGCAGACATGACAGGGTCCCGGTCGCCAGGACCTGTGGGCCAGGCAACGTGGACTCCAGACCCCTCCCAGAGGGGTGTGGAGATGGACCCACCGAGGCACGGATTCCTTGGGAGGTCTTTACCTGTGCGCTCCTACTGCCAAGGAGAAGCCCCAAAAGGAAGAGACACCGCCTCCCCCAACCCCCCAGTAGGTCCCAGCCCACTCGGAAGGCTTGGGTGGCTCTTGGGCCTCCCTGGGCCTTTTTCCCTGGGCCTTTTTTGATCCGCAAAGGGCGGAGGGAGAGGCCACGCTCGCGAAGGCGCTGGGCATTTCTGGAGCAACAGTGCCATCAAGCGGAAGCTTTTTCAGCACGGCCTCCAGCCCCTGCCTGTGCATACCGTGGGGAAGGCCCGTGACGGGGAGGAGGGCTGGCTTCGGAGCACTGGGAGGATTCCCGGGCCGAACCTGGCCGCCCGGCACGCCTCCGCGGTAGGCGTGGAAGCCACACGCGGTGGGGTTCGGGGCCGGGCTCGCCCACCGAGGAGCCCCTGGCTGCCAGGCCCGCCGCGCTCGCGCTCCCCACCCTCGGGGCCGTGGCCTCGGCAGCCGCCATGTTCAGGAACAGGGAGCTGAAGCTCCCACCCCAGGGCATCTGGCCCCTGGATCCTGGCCCTCCCTGCAGGAGCGAGGCCGGCCAGTGGGGTCCCTGGGGTCGCAGGGCCACCGGGGACCCAGGACCCGCTGCCGGTGCCCCGGCGGAGGCCCCGGGCCCAGCCACCGTGGACCACGGGGAAAGGGGAGGAGGTGGCCGCCCGGTCCCCTGTCGGGGGCAGCACCCTGCAGACAGCCCGGAGAACGTGTCCTCGTTAGTGCTTGCTCCCAGGCGCAGACGAGGAAGAGCAATGCAGGGGCGCTGTGCACGTTCCACCCTCTCACAGTCGGATCTGGCTTTCGGTTTCTTTACTTCTTGCTCCCGCCATAGAGAGTCCCGATCCCAGGCCCCGCCGCATCCCGCGAGGCCCTTCCTGTGCCGCAGGACACAGGGTACCCAGGACCCACTGGCGATGGGACGCCAAGTGGGCCACGATCGATCGGTACGCAGAGAGAGGGACGGCACCGTCCGCAGCGAGGGGATCCAGGTCCGTTTTCCGCACCCGAGCTCACCTCGGGAACAGGCACTCTGCGGCCGGGGGACGCCCTATTCCTCGGCCTCCCTCCCCGTGGACGACCCGGGGGTCCTCTCGTTTGGGGAAGACTCCTGGGAGTTTTCACAAGCGGCTCCACGTTCTGCAGGTGCCGCCGTTGGCCCCGGCCAGAGGGGCACGCTGAGGGCACCTGCGGCGGGCCACCAGTCAGAGCGCCTAGCTACCTCAGGAGCCAGGCCCAAGGAGAGGCTCTGCCCACGTAAGATGGCCTGACAACGTGTCGGGCGACTCACAGGCGCGAAAGGAGAGGGGCGCGGGGAGGGTTTCAGCGCCCTTCCAGGAGGGGTACGTGTGGAGGGAGGGAGGGAGGGGTCCAGCCCGGAGACTTGCTCCCAGTCGGAAGCCCTCCCCCACACCGCACCCCGCCCCGGGACCGGACCCCCACACACACACACCAGCCCACCACGCACCCCCGCCCCGGCAGATAAGAGCTGGGCAAAAGGGCAGGAACGGGCCACCGCACAGCTTGCTCCAGAAGCGGCCTATCGGGTCAGCCGGGGACTCGAAGGCACCGCCGCGTGCCCAGGAGTATGCACCTCGTTCCCGGCCTTGGCAGACAAGCTGGACGAGTGGTGGTCATGGGGGAGAGGGTGGTCAAGGGGGTGGGGAGGCGTTCCTCTCAGTCCATCAGAGGTGAGCTTCAGGCAGCTTCTTCAGACCCCTTCCCCTTGATTCCCTGGCTGGGCTGCAGGTGCAAGCACAGGGCCGAGACCCGGAGGGCCAGGCCGGAATGCAAGCCGGGGCCTTTCCTTCTCATCGCTGAACTGAGGCTCAGGGCCTCGTGGGGAGAAAGCTGAAGCCTGCTGCAAATGCACGGCCCGGGGGTCCACTCGGCGGGGCTCTGCTCAGCTCCTCTCCTGCCCTCTCCTCTCCGGGAGCCCCGTCCGGGAGCCCTCGGGACAGGCCCGGTCAGGCCTGGGCCACCATCCCGGAGCCCGCGCGAGACGGCAGCGCAGCCACCGACTGACTGGACTCTTCGGCTCAGGCGAAGGCCTCCTCCTGCGGGGGCTCCTGCGTCCCGCGAGCGCCGTCCCCTTCTGGACTCGGACTGCCAGCTCTCGCTGGGCCTCGGGCGCCCTCGGCACTGGGTAGCCAGGCTCCACGTGTCGTCTCTCAGCTGGACAGAAGAAGGTCGGTGGGCCCGCCTCGGCCCACCTCGGCCCGCCAAGGGCGGCGGAACTCCCGTTGCCCGCGGTGGTCTCTGGCTGGGCCGCACCGCGGCCCGGAGAGGCTTCCGGGGCCCTGGGCCCGCCTAGGCCGCACCTCCTCTGGCGCCGAGGGGAAGGGACACGCGGCCAAATGCCCGCAGAACCGCGGCCCGGCCTCCTTCGGAGCAGCTTCCTCTAGTCCCGCCCAGACGTGGCGGCCACCAGGGTCCACCGAGACTCCACTTCCTGTAGCCCCACACGCCAGGCGGCCGGGCTGTGCGCCTTGTGCCACTGCCCGTCTCTGGAGCGTCCACGGCACCGCCGGGCCTTGGGCCATGCTTCCCGCCCCTTCCCAGGCGGAGCCCTTGACTTCCCGGGGCCACTGTCCAGTGTTCCCGACTTCGATCCTTCGTCACTCCTCCCCAGGAAGGGACGGGTACAGGGTTCGCGGGATCGGCGGACCCGTTCCTCTCGATGGCACTACTGCACCACGAATGCCAACCTGCCCTGCCCCTTCCCCTCCCCCAGGCCCTCTCCCTCTGCCCTTTGCCGAGGGAAAAACGAAATGCCAACCTCTGCCCAACCTGCCAAAGGCAGGATGGCTCATCAACCCGGCCACTTCAGAGGGGCGCGCCTCAAACTCTGGCCCTGCATCCTGCGGGGCCTCGTCTCTGTGGGGTCCTCTTAGCCTGCCGTTAGGACTCCCCATCCAGGCACCCCCAGCCGTTGGACCGGCAGCTGTGTCTTTAGCAGCCCACATTTGCCTAACGCCTCGGGAAACACTCTGAGCGTGAGCACAGAGATCCAGTCACGTCTGGCCGGTGCCCGGCGAGGCACCTTCTCACCAGTCACCGAGGGGCAAGCAGCCCGAAGCAAAGGGCCGGCAGCCCACAGGCACAGACGCGGTGCGGGACGAGCTCGGCCTCCTATGCCAAGACGATGGGCTTCCCCCGAGGACCTGGCTCTTCTCCCGCGGCGGCCCGGGGGCGGGAGGGTGGCAGTGGGGTTTGGTGTTCAGGCGTGGACGGTGGCACGCACGGGTCCGTCGGGAGGGCCGCCGGGCGCTGCCCCAGAGACGCCGGAGCGGGTCAGTCTCCTGACACCGCCCAGGGGAAGGCCAGGGATGGGAAGACACCCCCGGGGTGGGTGTGTGGGTGGGTGTAGGCTCCCGCCAACTCGCTGTGCTTTACACCTCGGAGCGACTGGGAGCCACCGCGGACTCCTCTTTAGTTTCTTTGCGGTGCACTGGCGAATGTGGTTTAGACACAGGTTCCTGCCCTTAAGCATCCTCTCAGCGCCTGCCTGGTCGCACTGACCTGGGTGGAGGGCGGGGTGGGCCACTGGGGGCACTGCCGCCACCGGCCCCACCCATGTTGGCTCAAGGAACACACTCTGGATGCCAAGTGCTCCGCGGACACGAGGCCTTGGAAAGAGAAGAGAGCTCTGGTCCACCGCCGCCTCGGGAAGCACCACGCGTCCTCCGTGCTGAAAAGAACCGGAGGGACGGGACGGGATCGCATCTTCTCTCCTTTTCCCTGGGCTTTTGTCTCAGCACGCCTTCCTCTCTTTCTCTAACTCCGAATCTGCTGCGCCTCCGGGCCTTGGCAATTCTTTCAAGCCGCGGTACTGAGGTGCGTCGAGGAAAGAAAAGCCGCAAGAGCCCCGCCGTGCTGAGTGCACGTCTTCCGGGACCCACGCCCCACGCCGGAGGACTTGACTCGACGCCCAGGTATTACCGTGAAGGGCTCTTGGGATGGCCAAACAGGGTCCTCTGGAAGGCAGTGTCACCCCAGAAATGCCACGCTGCCCTTGCTGCTCGAACCCTGCCTCCGCCCTTCGCTAACCACGGAACGTCAGCCGCGCCGCCGACCCCTCGCTAAACCACGGCGCCACACGCTCACCAGCCCGCCTGGAGAAGCCTTCAATTACTCTGAGCCAGGGTAGGAGGCGTCCTCCTCCCGGCAAGACGGTTTCAACAGAAGACAGGAAGGAGAAGGGAGAAACAGAGACAGAAAGAAAACACCTCCGGCTGCCGGTCACGCACCCACTCAGGCGACATGTCCCACACGGAAGAAGGGGACGTACACCTCCTGGAAGGCCCCACACTGTCAAGTTCCTTGGTTTGTCAAGAGGCAGACTTGGGGAGTGCAAGGAGCCCCACAGAGGGCTGCCCCGTGCCAAACCTCCACGCCGCCCAGCGGGCGCCCCCTCTTCATCATCCCGCAAGGGCACGTCCCCGAGTCCTTCCTGGCTTGGTGGAGGGCCACGGCGGAGAGAGCCGGGCCCAAGAGCGATCAGGAGAGGACGGGAGGGACGGCTATCACGGGCTCCACTCAGAGCACAGGAGGCAAAAAGCCCACGAGGCCTGGCTCCCCCTCAAAGGGTCCCCCCACCGCCGGCCCCCACGTCGGGCTGGGCTGGCACTGCTGCTTCTCGGGGGTGAGGTGGGGCGCCGAGGGATCACGTCACGGGCGGTTGGCTTCACGGAGGCTGGAGCCCAGACCGGGCCCTGGTGCCGGTGCAAGCGGCCCGGGCCCGATCCCTTTCCACTCTCCCCGCCCCCGCAGGACACGGACCTCAAATGCTACGTACCGATCACCTAGGGTAACCGTACACAGATGCCCGTCCATGCACCTCTTTCTTCCGGCCCCCCAGTCAGGATCTGACTCGAGAGCCTTTCCTACCGTGGCCAAGAACTCCGGCACAGTACACCAGTGTCCCCGTGCCACGATCCCACCCGGGAGTCCCTCCTTCTTGAGCCTTGCTGAACTAGCAGAATCACTGACTTTCTCCTCTGATGAAACAGACTATTTCGGACGGGGGAAGGGGAGAGAACAAAAGAGCACGCACTCACCCAGAACACCAGCGCCTGGAGATGACCGACGGCCCCGGTTTCCCTCTTCCTCCTTTCCTTCCGCTCTGCCTCCTCTGCAACGAGAGAGAACCGAACGCCCATCACTCAGTGTGGGACCACCACGGTGCCGGTGAACGGGGGGCGGGGGGCGGGGGTCCGCGTACACCCCCGCCCGCGCAACCTCGAGAGAGAGAGTGCCTCCGGTTCCTACTCGAGTGTACCGGCACCCCCGGGCCAACCAAAAACTTCCGAACGAGGCGCAAGCGTGAAGAATCAACTCCACGCGTCCTTCGGAAATGGCACGGATGCCAGCCGGGGCAGGGGGGTCGTTAGACAGAAACGGTTTGTACACAAAGAAGCGCGCGTCCCGTGAAAACCTTGATCCCGTCATCCCCCTAAATCTCCTTCCGGCGGGAAGCACAGCCATCACACCCTGGTGTCGACAGGCGCGGAGCTTGTCTCCTCGGCTCTGCACCCGTGGGACTATGGCGGGACACCCCGAGGTATCTTGGCAAGCCCGCGCGCGTCCTCCACAACTTCCCAGCAGCTCCTAGGACGCGTGGGTAAAGGGGCACCCACTCGTCTCCCCTCTGGCCGCACGAAGGTCCACCGCACGTACTTTCCGGGCATAAGGGCACGCGCTCTGGGACGTGGCCCACATGAGATCTACCCTGCTCCTCTCCTCTGGGTGGACGCCGACGCCGGAGAACGTACCCTGGTCACGCTCACCCACACCCTGGTAACGACAGACTCAGTGGCCCGCGCCTCAGAGCCACTTCCGTGGGAGACAGAAGAGGAGAGGCAGGAACAAGGCGGAAGCCTAGCGTCCAAAGAGGAGGGGCACGTGAGACACCCTACGCTCCTGCCTCCGGGCACAGACAAGGGCACCCTACCCTGGGCAGCTGTCCGAAAAGAAACGGAGGGGACCTAGCAGGACACGACGTCGACTCCGCACAGACGCGCCGACGCCACGGCACGCCTATAGCGCCGTGAGAGCAGCCGAAAAGGCAGAAGACTACCTATCGCTACGTGAGCCTGCTGGGGCCGGGGAGCAGGCGACATGCACACAGCCCTCTGCGGCCCGTTGCCCCCACCTGCATTCAACCCCGGGAGCACACATACGCACGCAGAAGTGACGCGTGCTTCCCTCCGCAGACGGGGACAACTTGGGAGCGGCCATCGAGCAACGGCGAGGGCTTTGGCTTTGACCGGGAGAAAGTTCTATCCACAGCGGCACCCCCGAGGCGCTTACAGGGAGAAGGTACAAGACAAGGGACCTTTTGTACACGCTCTGTAGGCGCACGTACGCGAGCTTACGCACGACGCACACGTGATACGCACGCGCGCCCACGCACACGTTCGTGTACCTGCGTGCTTACGAATGAACGAGTGGAGCAGGGAACGAGTGAATGAACCGACGAACGAGTCCGGGGGGTTTGAGGCGAGAGTACAGACACGCTCCCATGGAGAGCTCCCCAGAAGGGTCTACTGAACTGATGGCCCTCCCCAGGGGCATCTGTCTGTGCGGATGGAGGGGAGCCGCTGGGATGTACACCTGTCCCCCGGCAACTCCAAACCACCTCCCTGCACCCCCGACCCCGGGCACTCCGTGGCAGAGTGACCGCCTGACGCCCCCTGGAGGTGAGCAGGGGCCATGTGCCCCAGCTCCCTTGGGTCCCCGTCAGTGCCTCGCGCTGCCACAGTGGCCTAGACCCTCTCGGGCCTGCTCCTGAGCCCTTAAGCCAGTTCACGTAGCGGGATGAGAACAGCAGAGAGGCAACCACGCAGGAAGACGAGGAACCCAGGTCCCTGTGCCACCTCTGGCTCTGAATCAATGTCCTGAGAGAGCCAGGGTTCTGCCCGACACGACCCAGGTGGATGCCCGTCCCCAGGTGTGCAGACATGACAGGGTCCCGGTCGCCAGGACCTGTGGGCCAGGCAATGTGGACTCCAGACCCCTCCCAGAGGGGTGTGGAGATGGACCCACCGAGGCACGGATTCCTTGGGAGGTCTTTACCTGTGCGCTCCTACTGCCAAGGAGAAGCCCCAAAAGGAAGAGACACCGCCTCCCCCAACCCCCCAGTAGGTCCCAGCCCACTCGGAAGGCTTGGGTGGCTCTTGGGCCTCCCTGGGCCTTTTTCCCTGGGCCTTTTTTGATCCGCAAAGGGCGGAGGGAGAGGCCACGCTCGCGAAGGCGCTGGGCATTTCTGGAGCAACAGTGCCATCAAGCGGAAGCTTTTTCAGCACGGCCTCCAGCCCCTGCCTGTGCATACCGTGGGGAAGGCCCGTGACGGGGAGGAGGGCTGGCTTCGGAGCACTGGGAGGATTCCCGGGCCGAACCTGGCCGCCCGGCACGCCTCCGCGGTAGGCGTGGAAGCCACACGCGGTGGGGTTCGGGGCCGGGCTCGCCCACCGAGGAGCCCCTGGCTGCCAGGCCCGCCGCGCTCGCGCTCCCCACCCTCGGGGCCGTGGCCTCGGCAGCCGCCATGTTCAGGAACAGGGAGCTGAAGCTCCCACCCCAGGGCATCTGGCCCCTGGATCCTGGCCCTCCCTGCAGGAGCGAGGCCGGCCAGTGGGGTCCCTGGGGTCGCAGGGCCACCGGGGACCCAGGACCCGCTGCCGGTGCCCCGGCGGAGGCCCCGGGCCCAGCCACCGTGGACCACGGGGAAAGGGGAGGAGGTGGCCGCCCGGTCCCCTGTCGGGGGCAGCACCCTGCAGACAGCCCGGAGAACGTGTCCTCGTTAGTGCTTGCTCCCAGGCGCAGACGAGGAAGAGCAATGCAGGGGCGCTGTGCACGTTCCACCCTCTCACAGTCGGACCTGGCTTTCGGTTTCTTTACTTCTTGCTCCCGCCATAGAGAGTCCCGATCCCAGGCCCCGCCGCATCCCGCGAGGCCCTTCCTGTGCCGCAGGACACAGGGTACCCAGGACCCACTGGCGATGGGACGCCAAGTGGGCCACGATCGATCGGTACGCAGAGAGAGGGACGGCACCGTCCGCAGCGAGCGGATCCAGGTCCGTTTTCCGCACCCGAGCTCACCTCGGGAACAGGAACTCTGCGGCCGGGGGACGCCCTATTCCTCGGCCTCCCTCCCCGTGGACGACCCGGGGGTCCTCTCGTTTGGGGAAGACTCCTGGGAGTTTTCACAAGCGGCTCCACGTTCTGCAGGTGCCGCCGTTGGCCCCGGCCAGAGGGGCACGCTGAGGGCACCTGCGGCGGGCCACCAGTCAGAGCGCCTAGCTACCTCAGGAGCCAGGCCCAAGGAGAGGCTCTGCCCACGTAAGATGGCCTGACAACGTGTCGGGCGACTCACAGGCGCGAAAGGAGAGGGGCGCGGGGAGGGTTTCAGCGCCCTTCCAGGAGGGGTACGTGTGGAGGGAGGGAGGGAGGGGTCCAGCCCGGAGACTTGCTCCCAGTCGGAAGCCCTCCCCCACACCGCACCCCGCCCCGGGACCGGACCCCCACACACACACACCAGCCCACCACGCACCCCCGCCCCGGCAGATAAGAGCTGGGCAAAAGGGCAGGAACGGGCCACCGCACAGCTTGCTCCAGAAGCGGCCTATCGGGTCAGCCGGGGACTCGAAGGCACCGCCGCGTGCCCAGGAGTATGCACCTCGTTCCCGGCCTTGGCAGACAAGCTGGACGAGTGGTGGTCATGGGGGAGAGGGTGGCCAAGGGGGTGGGGAGGCGTTCCTCTCAGTCCATCAGAGGTGAGCTTCAGGCAGCTTCTTCAGACCCCTTCCCCTTGATTCCCTGGCTGGGCTGCAGGTGCAAGCACAGGGCCGAGACCCGGAGGGCCAGGCCGGAATGCAAGCCGGGGCCTTTCCTTCTCATCGCTGAACTGAGGCTCAGGGCCTCGTGGGGAGAAAGCTGAAGCCTGCTGCAAATGCACGGCCCGGGGGTCCACTCGGCGGGGCTCTGCTCAGCTCCTCTCCTGCCCTCTCCTCTCCGGGAGCCCCGTCCGGGAGCCCTCGGGACAGGCCCGGTCAGGCCTGGGCCACCATCCCGGAGCCCGCGCGAGACGGCAGCGCAGCCACCGACTGACTGGACTCTTCGGCTCAGGCGAAGGCCTCCTCCTGCGGGGGCTCCTGCGTCCCGCGAGCGCCGTCCCCTTCTGGACTCGGACTGCCAGCTCTCGCTGGGCCTCGGGCGCCCTCGGCACTGGGTAGCCAGGCTCCACGTGTCGTCTCTCAGCTGGACAGAAGAAGGTCGGTGGGCCCGCCTCGGCCCACCTCGGCCCGCCAAGGGCGGCGGAACTCCCGTTGCCCGCGGTGGTCTCTGGCTGGGCCGCACCGCGGCCCGGAGAGGCTTCCGGGGCCCTGGGCCCGCCTAGGCCGCACCTCCTCTGGCGCCGAGGGGAAGGGACACGCGGCCAAATGCCCGCAGAACCGCGGCCCGGCCTCCTTCGGAGCAGCTTCCTCTAGTCCCGCCCAGACGTGGCGGCCACCAGGGTCCACCGAGACTCCACTTCCTGTAGCCCCACACGCCAGGCGGCCGGGCTGTGCGCCTTGTGCCACTGCCCGTCTCTGGAGCGTCCACGGCACCGCCGGGCCTTGGGCCACGCTTCCCGCCCCTTCCCAGGCGGAGCCCTTGACTTCCCGGGGCCACTGTCCAGTGTTCCCGACTTCGATCCTTCGTCACTCCTCCCCAGGAAGGGACGGGTACAGGGTTCGCGGGATCGGCGGACCCGTTCCTCTCGATGGCACTACTGCACCACGAATGCCAACCTGCCCTGCCCCTTCCCCTCCCCCAGGCCCTCTCCCTCTGCCCTTTGCCGAGGGAAAAACGAAATGCCAACCTCTGCCCAACCTACCAAAGGCAGGATGGCTCATCAACCCGGCCACTTCAGAGGGGCGCGCCTCAAACTCTGGCCCTGCATCCTGTGGGGCCCCGTTTCTGTGGCGTCTCTGCGCAGCGTGCTTGGCATCTGGGAATGAGTTCCTCTTGATGGCAGTATTGCACCAGAAATGCCATCCTGCCCTTCCTCACCACTAGTCCCCCATCTCGTAAACCTGTTCTTGTGCCTGTTGTGAGGGGGAAAATACACCAACCCCTGTCCAACCTGCCTCCAACATGGCGGCTCACCATTTTGGCCAAATTTGTGTAGCACTTCCACATGTGGATGAGCAGAGCCTCATCCCTCTTTGGTCCTCTTAGCCCGCCTTCTGGCCAGAAAAGGAAAGGATCCTCATCCAGGTAGCTAGCAGTGGATCTGAACCTATTCCCTATCCGTTCCTGTGTCTTTAGCACTGGAGTAGGGCAAGAGACCTCAGCAGGTGCAGCACACGTGGTCCTAGCCCCTGCTTACTAGTGCTAGCTGAGGTACAGTCTAGAGTCACAGAGAGGCCAGCCTGATGGTTTTACACACAGGTCAGTCTAGAGGAGGCAGATTCCATATCAGAGACACCAAAGTAACCAGTGTTGGTGGAGGGTCACTCTGTTTACCACTGTTTAACACAATGCCAGGAATTAAATATAAATTGCTCTAGAACAGTGTATAAAAAGCCCTATCTTCAGGTAATGCCAAGTCTAGCATTTCCTTTTTAAAAACATTTTATGGCTTCCACCACCCACCCATCCAATCACTAATGTAGGGTCTCTGCGTCATAAAAGAACAAATAATATCAGTGGAAGAAGTCTTTCCAGAAGAAAATCATCAGTATTTGGTAACCTTTTGTTTCAATAGAGAAGATGTTTATCCCTTTTACTAGGCAATGCAAAGGAAGGGTAATGCAAATATATTACGGTTGTTTTGTTTTGACCCTTTTAATAATGTCTGGGTCTTAATCTCCAGAGTTTCTTAAGCCCATCTTATTATGTATTGGGAAGGATGTCTCTACCCTTTCATTATACATTTATTGAGATATTCATCCTCTTCTGGAATCACCAGATCAAAGTCTGTTTTCAATACTTCTTGTCCATAATAATCAACTGAGCCCCTAATTCCTTGTTTCCAATTGATTTCAAGTTCCTCCTGTTTGGAAAGACACCTGGGACCTCAAGCAGACAGGCCTCTTTATATGTCCAGGTGTTAACTTTGGTGAAAAGGGCACAGTTAGGGCTTCCCTGGTGGCGCAGTGGTTGGGAGTCCGCCTGCCGATGCAGGGGACGTGGGTTCGTGCCCCGGTCCGGGAGGATCCCACGTGCCGCGGAGCGGCTGGGCCCGTGGGCCATGGCCGCTGAGCCTGCGCGTCTGGAGCCTGTGCTCCGCAACGGGAGAGGCCACAGCAGTGAGAGGCCCGCGTACCGCAAAAAAAAAAAAAAAAAAAGGCCACAGTTATATCACCTTGCTCACAGCCTTGGGTAGGGAGTTTGTGTGGGTCAGGGCCTAGTCACTGGCTTAATAAACAGGAGGATCTCAGCATCCTTTCCACTTAACATTAACTTGCAAAATGTTTAGAAATCTTAGAAGTGTGTAAAAAAAGGGAAATCAAGGGTTTCGGTATCCCTATAACGAGGTGTTTTAAAAAATTAGTGATACTTGACTCTGCAACAGTGCGCGTAAGAGGGAAAACATTTCAGAGATGTTGATTTTTAACTTCTTTTCCCCCGACTTTACCCACCCAGTGCTCAAAAATCCAACACTCGGAGGGTTACGTTTCACAAAGTTCTAACCTTTCGAAGGGTTGATTAGAATATGGAAAATATACCATTCACTGAAACCGAGAAAATTAACAAAAGTCCTGACAATCAAGTGCTTTACGAATGTTTTTTATAAGCCAATTCCATAAATAAATATCCAGTTAGAAACAAAGTTTACAGGATTTTAAATTATCAATGATGAAAGATTATATGCTTAGGGTAATGTTAATACACACATGAAAATCTACAGGAGGAAAAGTTAAAAATTCCCGTAGGACAGACAAGTAGACTTAAACAAGATGAAAGATGTACTACATTCTCGGATAAACAGACTTAGACTCAAGAACATAACAATTCTTCATCAGTTAATCAAGCAATCCATTCTAATCCCAAAGAAAATCCAAAAGGCTTTTGAACACTTCGTTATTTTCCACTGTTAATAAGGGAAAACAAACAGGCAGAGATATCCAAGAGCGTTATGACAATGAATAGCCATGTTGTGAGAGAACTAGTCATACCACATGTGAAAATATATAGAACACAAAGTTCAAGAATAGACCTGAAGACATACAAGAATTTAGTATACACTGAGGCAGCCTCCCAAATCAATGAGTATAGACAGCCTTGGGACAAAGTGATACCCATCTAGAATAGGCTCATAGTTCCACACCTCTCACAATAAACCACGATGAACTGTACAGGGATCCAAGAATTAAAGGTACAATGTACAGAAGCACACAACTACTAGAAGAAATAACAGGCAAGATTCCTTTATAGCTCGGGAGCAGGAAAAGCCTTTTGTACGTCTGACCCAAAAATCCATTTAAAAAAAAAGAGGATAAATGTGAACACCTAAAATTTACCATGCTAACGAAAAAAGCATAATCGAAGTTAGAAAAGCATTGATAAACGGGAAAAAATATTTAATTCACATCAGTAGTCTTCCTAACATAGAGAGCAAGCTTCTAGATATCGTTTAAGAGTAACAACCAAGAGAAAGACATTACTAGTTCACAGAAAAAGAGCCACAAAAGGCCCTTAAATATACAAAAAGATTCCCCAGCCGCACATATAAAGGGAAATACAAACAAAAACTACTACACTACTGTATAATTTCATACAAAGTATGAGTTCCCAACCAAGACCTGCCCTTTCAGAGGGGCCTGTATTACCTGCCATTTCCTCACCTCTCGAGTCTGACTTGTCTCAAATCCCCTTTACCCATGAAATGGTTATAATCGCACTGTAAACAAAGTACAGTCCTTTATATGAAAATCCCTGACCCTTTAATTTCGATTGCCCTCTCATGCCATCAAATCTCTACGGAAGTTCTTCGAATTTTTAAATTTTGGTAATAAGGCCAACCTGCTGCCAATTATCAGTAACAAGAAACAAGCATTTGCACGAACCCGCACCCTTAACGGTGTCATAAAAAAAACCTGCGGTTTTTTTCTTTTGGAGTTTTTTGTCCACATACAGCTTGCTCACCTTATTCATATTTTGTATTATTACCATGAACTTTTATCTGTGATAACCTGAAATTATTTCTTTAAAAAGCTTCATTGCTTCTTTCATTAATAAAAGGACTCCTGTTATTGCACAGAACTGTAAATAAATAAAAACATAAAGCACCAGTATTCCTATCACTTGCAGAGAGACCCTGAAAATTTGGGGGTTTATTCTTCCACGTGGTTAAATGCACACGTGAAAATGGAGCTAGAAGTTTTTTAGGTCAAAAATTCATGAAAGGAAATGTTACTTCTCTAGGGATACATTCCGGGGAGCCCAGTCCCTGTCGGCAGCGCACTCAATCCCACCCAACCAAGCCGACCCTCCTGCGGCCGCGTAAATGGGGAGGGAAGGGAGAAGGAGTTGGCGGCCCCGCACTCTCCTCCTGCCCGCCCCGCCCTCTGGCCACAGAGAACCGCTTCCCGAAGGGCTCTACTTGGACGCTCTCCCTACTGGCGCCAGGGCACAGAACTCAGGCGGCGGTACAATCCCGGCGCCCACGCTCAGCCAGCCTCGCCTAAACTCCAGACCCCGGCCGGGCCCACGCGGCGCCCCCTCGGCCCGTCCCCGCCTCCCCTAGAGCCGGCCAGGATGCAGCCACCATTGGCCGACGTCGCACGCCAGGCATAGGCTGCCCAGACGCTAGAGGACGGGGAGGGTCCCCGGGATCAGAAAGGCTGCCGGACGGTTCCCAGCCCCCGGCCCCGCGTCGCCCCGCGTCAGGGAAAGGAAACGAAGGAGGCTGAGGGGACCCACCTGGCTGAGGCCACGCTCCTGCGGGAAAAACGCGGTCAGCTCTGAACTTCGCGCGGGGGCCGGCGGGACTCGACTGCGCCCCACGCCCACCCCTGCCGTAAAGCGGCGCCTGCGTGGCCCCGCGTAGACGACCCCCGCCCCCTGTCGTCCGCGTCTCCTAGGAGAAGCCCGGGGGGTGGGGCGCGGCGGGAGGGGAGGGGGAGAGGAGGGGTGGGAATCCGGGTTCCTCGGTGTTGGCCCCGCCCAGGGGAGGGGTGGGACATCCTCAATTGGTCCCAGGTGGCGAGAGGTGGGAGAGGTGAGCTTGGGAAAGTCTGAGAGGAAACCGCAGGCGTTTTGCTCTCTGCTCGGGAGAACCAACTTGTCCCCCTTGTAGGGTCCCTGCCGCCAACGATGTATGCGAAGGAACAGTAAAACGGAAATTTTACCGTTCAACAGTCGCAAAACTATTTAGAGGAAAGAAGTTTAAGTACACTTGCAAACGACGTGACGAGTTTGTATCCTTCATATGCTTGAGGTTATTAATACTTGAATTGCTCCCTCCTCAGGTGAGGGGCAGAGTCCCAAGAGCAGGCACGCCCTGCGCCCCGTCACCTCCCGCTCTTTGCCAAGGACCTGCTAGGGAGCCAGCGCCTCTGAAGCGGTTTTCCGGGGCTGCTGCAGGCGGTGTCCACACCGCCTAGGTGGGTGGGGATGTGCTGGGTCCGAAGGAGTCGCAGCGACTCGCAGGCTTCTCCTGCCTGGCGGGTGCCTTGACTTATTTTTTCCTGTTGAGAAAAGGAGCACGCTCCTCTAGAGAAATAACGTTCACATCAAGGAGACACACGTAGCATAGCGAGGAAGAGGAAGATGACAGGTGATGCCGCCACTCAGAGATGAGGGGTGTTAAATTGGGGCTTGTATCCACCCAGTACCTTGTTCCCTGCAGAGGGGTGCAGCGGAGGAGAGAGAGCACGGGAGAGAGATTCAAAGAAAGATCTTTAGAAACAATTGTCTCTAGGATCGTGGGTAACCGGCAGCTTTTTGGTGACTAAAACAGTCGAGGCTGTGAAGATGTTTTTGTTAACTCTTTATTTCCATTGACAAATGTAATTCTTGCTTGGTTATTTCTTAAGAAAAAACATCTCCAGAAATACAGAAGTTTTTCAAGGGAGAACTGAAGTCACCCCTGCCCAGATCTACTCCCCAGTGTAACCACCCTTCCAAGAAACACTTAAAAGAAATCCATGGGCTCTGCAACGACCCCAGGGCAGCACAACTGGCCTGCTGACTGCCCCTAACTCCTCAGGATTTCCTGCCTCCACTCTGCTCCCCCACCGAGGACCTGCACGGGCCCAGGCCCCCCAAGACAACCTGCTGTCCGGCTAGTACCAGCCTTGGCTCAGGCTCTGACTCACAGCCCCTCTTCTCACCCATTCCCTGCTGTTTGGGCAGAGCTGGTGGGAATTTCCGGGGCAGAAGGGAGGAGGACAGTGAGGACCCTGAGGTGCCTAGTTCTGGCCAGGCAGCTGCCTTTTTGCATTTCAGGTCAACACAGGGAATCTCACAAAGCGCAGCTGCCTTCAACTCCTAGGGAGTGAGGGGAGGGCTTCATGCTCTGCCGCAACTTGCCCTCCTTCTTGAGGGTGGAAACTGAAGAGAGCTTCCACCTCCTCCCCACGCGGAATTACCTGACCAGTCCCTGGGCTCTGGATCTCAGCTGGCCCTCTGGATTCCTCTGTCAGTTTCTTCTCCTTCACTCTGGGGAGCAGTGGCTGTTTCTCCATGCAGAGATGCAAGTCAAAGTCTTTTTTCTGTCTCCATTCCCTGGATGAACACAGATGCAACAACTACTCATTGTGCCAGGAAATCGAGGTCCAAAGAGGCTACGTGGCTTTGCCATTGTGAACCGGGAGTGGTTCACACACACAAGGGGCGGAGGGATGGGGGGTGGGGATGGGGGGGGTCTTATGCTGCAAATCCATTGCTCTCTCCATGCAAATGGCCACTGAGGGCAAGAGAAGATGTCCAGCGTCATTAGTCATTAGGGAAATCAACATCAATATAACAAGAGATACCACTTCACGTCTACCAGGGCAGCTGTAATTTTAAAAATGGAAAATAAGAAGTGTAATAAGGATGTGCAGGAACTGAACCCCTCATACACTGGCTGGTGGGAATGTAAAATGGTGCGGACACCGTGTAAAGCAGTTCGACACTTCCACCAAAAGTTAAACATAGGGTGACCACACGATCAGCAAGTCCACTCTATCCAGAAAATGGTCAATGTTATGTATTGTAAGAAAGGAAAACGTATTTTTTCATCCTTCCTAGGGTCCCTGTCTAGGTCTGAAAATGAAACTGATAAAAACAGATTAACAGAAGAAAGGTGTACAAATTTATAAGTTTTATGTGACATGGGATCCTTCATGAGCAAATGGTTAGACTTGTGTATCTTATGCTAGGTGTGATGAAGAGTGTACAGTCATGGAGGAATATGATAGATTAAGGAAAATAAGGTAATTGTAGTGAATGGGGGGTCATTTAGCAAGGCCTGTTTGTTTGGATTCTTCTTGGCGTCCCTCCTAATTCGGAGATAAAGAGGCTCCTTTCCTAATTCTTGTATGGACTAGTCAAATTTGAAGAAGATAAAAACAGCAGTTGGAATTTTTTAAATGATAAGGATCATTAAATGTTCGATTAAAACAGTTTTTTGGGGTTTTTTTGTGGTATGCGGGCCTCTCACCGCTGTGGCCTCTCCCGTTGCGGAGCACAGGCTCCGGACATGCAGGCTCAGCGGCCATGGCTCACGGGCCCAGCCGCTCCGCGGCATGTGGGATCCTCCCGGACCGGGGCACGAGCCCGTGTCCCCTGCATCGGCAGGCGGACTCTCAACCACTACACCACCAGGGAAGCCCAAAACAGTTTTAATTTAACCTCATATCCTCTTCTTTCTCTTTTGCAAAACCTTTTAAATACTGTTTCAATTATAAACTACTTTATACTTCTGGACCCAAAGCATAACCTCCGAAATTTCTTTTTCCTAATAAAATAAACTTACTGTGTAATCTACTGTTCCTTCCTCTTCAGCCTTAATACATATTGAAGAAAAACACTAGCCATATTATATTAAAGTGACAAATGAAATGAAGTTAGATTAGATATGATTAGAAGCAATCAACCTCAATACATCCACACTGGGTTCCTTC
The DNA here is from genome assembly GCF_949774975.1 of Lagenorhynchus albirostris. Classification (NCBI taxonomy): domain Eukaryota; kingdom Metazoa; phylum Chordata; class Mammalia; order Artiodactyla; family Delphinidae; genus Lagenorhynchus; species Lagenorhynchus albirostris. The sequence continues at coordinate 48,033 of NW_026783636.1, read as the reverse complement.
AACTTTCAGTTCCTTACAGTGAGTAGTTCCTTGGAGATGTGTGAGATGGCTATCTAGTTCTACGTTCTGTGGTCTCTAAAGTCAGCCTTCTTGATAGCAACAAACACCAAGTCCCCCCACCCTCTCTGCTTAGAGTGAGCTCATTCAGCTTCTTCGGATTGTCTACTTCACATTTTAAAAAGGATATTGCTAACTCATGTAGATTTGGTGAAAGTTGAGGTTGTCTTTTAATGTTAATGTCTTACACAAATGCTTTTGAGCAATTGCCAGCCTTTTTTTTTTAATTAAGTAATTTATTAATTTATTTTTGGCTGCGTTGGGTCTTCGTGGATGCGCGAGGGGTTTCTTTGTTAGTTGCGGTGAGTGGGGGCTACTCTTCATTGCCGTGCGCGGACCTCTCGTTGCGGTGGCCTCTCTCGTCGCGGAGCACCGGCTCTAGAGTGCAGGCTCAGTAGTTGTGGCACACGGGCCTAGCTGCTCTGCAGCATGTGGGATCTTCCTGAACCAGGGATCGAACCCGTGTCCCCTGCATTGGCAGGCGGATTCCTAACCACTGCGCCACCAGGGAAGCCCCATTGCCGGCTTTGTAAATACCTAGATTGTCTTTTGCTTGTTTCATGAAAGCACAGCTACAGTTATACTAGGTGCTACCCAAAGTTTCATGCCTTTTCTTTTTACTATACTAAAGATTCATAGGATGTATTTCTTTCCTGTTGGTAGAAGGGAGAAGGATTGAAGCAGAAGCTCAAAACTCTAGTTTTCATCTGTCTGACAAGAAACTAAAGTGCTTTCATATTTCTTCAAAACTGTGTTTTCATGGAGATTAAATTATCCCTTTTCCTCTATCACTCCAGCATCACAGAGCAACACAGAGGTTACTTAAGGGTTTCTGAAGACATGCCTTTGCTTTTTCTGTCACTAGAATAGATTCTAACAACTTGAGCATCACATGTTTGCATGAAGCTTTCATTTATACTGGTGAAAAAAATGCATGCTTTGTGATTAATAGACCTTTATATATCCAATGTTCTTATTTTAAGTAGCACATTCAACACTCACTTTGAGAATCTTAGAATCCACTTAGTTTTAGGCACTTTGACCAGTCACACAGGACTGGAGCAAATTGTGACAATCTATCTGCGAAAATTTTCTGTAAGGATATATTTTGGGGAAAGGAGCACTGAAAAATAATAACAAAGTCATTGTAGTGTTTGTTTGATGCTTTATTCTCTTCACCAACATTTAGAATGAAACCATGTATGTTCTCCCAATGACTATTTGTATTCCTCTCTTGTTCTGTCATTTAAAGAAGCAATATAAAGCAAAAAAAAAAAAAAAAAAAAAAAAAGGGGCTTCCCTGGTGGCGCAGTGGTTGAGAATCTGCCTGCTAATGCAGGGGGCACGGGTTCGAGCCCTGGTCTGGGAAGATCCCACATGCCGCAGAGCAACTAGGCCCGTGAGCCACAACTACTGAGCCTGCGCATCTGGAGCCTGTGCTCCGCAACAAGAGAGGCCACGACAGTGAGAGGCCCGCGCACCGCGATGAAGAGTGGCCCCTGCTTGCCACAACTAGAGAAAGCCCTCGCACAAAAACGAAGACCCAACACAGCCAAAAATAAAAATAAATAAATTAAAAGAAGGCTCAACATTAAACAGAAAAAAAAAGAAAAGAAGTTAGTTATAGAATGATAAGCAGTAAGATCTTATCTCAGCAATGCTACTACCTGGCTGTGGCTTTAAGTAAGTCACATCCTTGCATTTTAGCTTCTTCATCGTTAAAAGTGGAGGTTAAGGATTAGTGGACTTCTACGAAGGCTCTTCCCACTCACATATTTCAGACCTGTGTGATTCCGATTCCATGTGTGGTTGATTTTAAATTACAAGCAGAAAGATTGTGTGCCTCTCTGCAAAGGTAGCAATGGAACATTTATATTAGGAAGTTGTGGACAGTGTGCTTGTGTAGGCACTATGCTGAAAAAGCCCACGAGGAGAAGCTAATTTCAGGAGGGGAGATGGGAATGTGGATTCAGAGAAATCATGACACGGAGAGTAGTGAAGTTGAACAAGCTGACTTCTCAGTGAACTAGGAAATCAGATCACTGATTGATCATGAAAGCTCTGGGGAGGGTTTGACATTTAATGAAACTAGAGAAGATTTGGATCAGCCACTTGTGGCACATTTTCCAGGGATTCGGGTATGAATGGATAAAACAATTATTAAGGAGTATTTCAGGTTTGACCCCGTACTACTCACCCACTCTTTCTTCAGACTTGGATCTGAATGCCTTTTATAATTTCTGAAGTTCAAACATACTCTAAGAATGAACATTTACTAACAGTTAATGTAATTTTTATTGTTCCACATGATCTATCACTCTTAGAAATAGAAGTAGCATTATTGGGATATGCCTCCAGCTTTCTAAAATGACTTGAGGTGACCTTGCAGCAAAGGTGAAATAAGATGTCTTTCCTTAGCTGAACTTAAGAAGTGTTCATACTAAGTATGCAGGCTTGTTTGGACTTGCTTAGAGGCTTGAATGAGATAGGCGTTTTGGTAGGGCACTGCAGAAGAATGTCCACCATTCAGCTGATGTCTCTGGCTTAACACTGGATTTTAACCTCTCACATTCCATCTCATAACATTTTAGACAAGTGTTTTGATTTGCCATCTCAAGGAGAATGCCGTTACGGCAAATATCATTCTACTGTCTGATTTCGTGGTGCACATCTTTTAGGAAGCTAGAAAATTAAGAATGAAAAAGAATGATTATAATTTGTGTTAATGTGCATCGATTTGAATGTTCTAGAAGTGTGATCTCTTTTCAAGGTTAAATATATTTAAGAAGTCGAACTGACAGCTTATCCTTAGCCTTCATTTTCCAATTGATTAAACTTAAATACATGGTATATAACATGAAAAAACAGCATAAATTATTAAGATCTAATCTTCATCAGTAAACAATAAAAATGTCCATGATACTTGAAGAAAAACGTGGCCCACCCATTTTAAAATGTTTTATAATTTTTCTTTTCCAGCGCTGAAAATGGTGTTGTTTGCCTTGGGTTGAGGGCATATTTCTTCATTTCTACCACTACCACCACCAGCACTAGCCCCGTCCCCACACAGTGGTTTTAAATTTTCATGAAAATAATCATGAGTGAAAGGCTGGGAATTAAAGAAGCAAAGAATGTTCCATTTACTTTATACGTACTATTGTTTAATGCTTTCAGGAAATTATATGTTATCAAGTGTGTGTTTATGGTGATGATCGTTGCAGATAAATGAAGAATTCAGAGCCTGAACCTAAGCTCAAAATAAGATGCCAAAAAAGGAAGAAAAGATCAAAGAGCTTGGAACGGAATTCCAGCAAGCTGAACCCAGGTAATGAAACTAGATATATATTCTATCATGTCAAGATGTGATAGAAAATTACCTTTTAAATGGAAGGAAAACATGACCAGTAACAGACTTTCTTGTATATCAGCATTTTAGTTTAAATAACTTTACAAATCTGATTTCCTAAGACAGATCATTTCCATGTGTGGAAAGACTCAAGCATTAGTTTTTTTTAATTTGCCTAAATATTTTGTGACAGAATGTATTATACAAGCAAAACTGTTTTTGAGAGGAAATTTTCATTTTAATTTGAAAACTTGCGTCCCCTTTTGTATTACTTTCAGTTCTCCATAGAAAAAGAACCAATAGGATTTATATATATATATATATATATATATATATATATATATATATATATATATGAATTGGCTCACATGATTATGGTGGCAGGCAAGTCCCAAGATCTGCAGGGTGAGTTGGCAAGCTGGGGACACAGGAGAGCCTTCGGTGTAGTTCTAGTCTGAATCCAAAGTCCTGAGAACCATGAAAGCCAATGGTTTATAGTTGGAAGGCCAGCACTCTTGAGACCTAGGAAGAGCCAATGTTTCAGTTCGAGTCCTAATGCGAGTCTAGGTATGCGGGCTCAATAGTTGTGGCTTGCGGGCTGTAGAGCACAGGCTCAGTAATTGTGGCGCTCGGGCTTAGTTGCTCCGTGGCATGTGGGATCTTCTCGGGCCAGGGATAGAACCCCTGTCCCCTGCATTGGCAGGTGGATTCCTAACCACTGCGCCACCAGGGAAGCCCCCTAATTGCTTTTAGATATGGTAATTGAAACTATCTTTCTGCTGAATATTATTTTACTTAATCATCATCAAATAATATAACAAAATTTACCATTTTAACCAGTTTTTAAGTGTACAATTCAGTGGCATAGAATACTTTCACAATATTGTGCAACCATCACCACTATCCATTTTCTGAACATGTTCATCATCCTGAACAGAAACTCTTTACTCATTAAACAGTAACTCCCCATTTACTCCTCCCCTCCAGCCCCTGGTAACCACTTTCTGTCTCTATGAATTTGCCTATTCTAAGTACCTCATATAAGTGGAAGCATATAATATTTAATAATGTTTGTCCTTTTTGTCTGGCTTATTTCACTTAGCATAAGTACTTATTCAAGCCCAGATCTAAGTGCTACATGAAGACTGGATATCATCTGGCTCTGAGCCATAACACTAACAAACCAACTTAAAAGTCAACTTCTACGGGACTTGCCTGGTGGCGCAGTGGTTAAGAATCCACCTGCCAATGCAGGGGACACAGGTTCGAGCCCTGGTCCAGGAAGATCCCACATGCTGCAGAGCAACTGAGCCCGTACGCCACAACTACTGAGCCTGTGCTCTAGAAGCCCCTGAGCCACAACTACTGAGCCTGCATGCTGCAACTACTGAAACCCGCACACCTAGAGCCCGTGCTCCACAACAAGAGAAGCCGCTGCAATGAGAAGCCTGTGCACTGCAACGAAGAGTAGCCCCTGCTCACCGCAACTAGAGAAAGCCTGCGCGCAGCGATGAAGACCCACCGCAGCCAAAAATAAATAAAATAATTTTAAAAAATCGTCAACTTCTAGAGGATACAATTAATCAAACAGCCACATGGACCTTCTAAACTAGTAATCAATAAAATGAAACCAGACTACAAGTAAATATTTGGATATGAAGCCAGAGATAGAGAAATCACTTATGGTCAATAAGGTTCCAAATAGACAGTGGAAAGACCATATCCAAGATCAAATGTTGTACCAACAAAAGACAGCTGCCTTTGTTTCGAGAGTCTACCAAAGGATATAGGCTTGGTGATAAGGCAATGCTCAAATATAGGAACCCCAAAACAGCAAAAAGTATTCATCTGGAACTTCATGTAGCCATTGGCCTGTACATGCTGGTCAGTGTATGTGTCGAAACAGAAAGGGGGCAATGAATGTGGCCCGTCGAGAGTAGAAACAAACCAAGAGACAAGGTAATGAACGAGGAATTGCCCTGCATCAGAAGAAAGACTTCCTTGATGAAAGGGACAGCAGTGGACAGTGTGAAAGGTGATATAAGCAAGTGTGCCAGGAAACCAAGGTCCAAAGAGGCTAATTGCTTTTGCTGTTATGAGCCAGGGTTTCACATGACAAATTCACACACACGGGGCTCTCATGCTACAAATCCATTGCTCTCTCCTTGCTATACATGGACTTTCTGATTTCATCTTAGGGTTGTCGGGGAGGAAGACATTTTCTCCTACTCTTCTAGGTTCTTCTGCCTGGTCTAAGAATTAAATTGGCATGAGACAGATTAATAGGAGAAAATCAAACGAAGTTTAATAACGTATTCATTGGAGGGACCCAGGAAAAGTGAGTAATTCACAAAAATGGCTGAAACACTCACCTTTAGTACCATCTTCAGCTAAAGACAAAAGAGGGTATTAGGGGTAGTGGTTTGGAACTTCAAAGGGGAGGAAGGCAATTCACATGGAGATGGAAAAGCAAACGTTTGGTAAACAAATGTATGCTGGGCCAGGCACAGACAGTGGGAGACAGAGAGGAATTGTAAAAAACAGACTTTGCTAGGTTCCTCCCTGTCTGCACACCTAGTTCATATTATAGTTATCTGTGGTGATAGCTCCCTTCCTGGAATAGGTCCTCTATCCACATTCTTTAGGGAAGGTCAAAGCTTCTTCCTGAGTCTTTTCGTCTTGAATATTTTCAGCTCGAGATAATCTGCATGCCAAAGAGACATTTTGGGGTGACAAATTTTGTTCCCCTACAGAGCCGAGACCAACTTGACCTGCAAACCTTCATAACACTTGATGCTTCTAGACTCCCAGCCTCAGCTCCAGCTCCAACTACCCTTCTCGGGCTGGGCCAGTTTCAATGCCAATGAAGGCTAGCTCAGTATACTCTAATTCCTTTCTCAGCCACAGTCCAGGACCATCACGACCTGCTTTCTGACTTGCTTCTGTTCTCTCCAGTTTTGCCTTGGTTCAGGTTCTTTTTTTTCTTTTTTTTGAAGATAAAAGGAAGCACCAAGTTAATGAAAACCTAATTTACATACTGTTCTGTATGGCATTCAGATTAATAGGAGAACAATGGATATAATAAGAAAATTATACAAGGATTGAATTTCACATGGATCATTTGATATTCTACCTGTGCTGTGAGCAAGTCATGTTGCATTAGATCACATCCTGATTTTATTACGTTACCGAATATCCCATTGTCGCATCCTCACCTTTTGCCTTTTCATTACAGGGATGTAATCGCAGGATGAACCCCTCAGAGCTTGGGTTCAACTGCCCGTGTGTGCCTATTTCACAATCTGCCATTGTTACAAGACACTCTGGTTAATAAGCAGATAATAGGATATGCAAATTGCATGTACCTGATGAGGAAGGAAAAGTGTTGGGCTCAGGTTCTTGAAGATTACTTCCATTCAGTGTCTCCACCCCTGCCTGTGGATGGATTTTGATTTACAAGCTCAATATGAGGCAGGAGATAGATAGGCCCCAGGGTGAGCAGCTGGAATTCGTTCCCTGTGGACTGATACTCCAAGATGAGGAGAGGCTGAGCCCAGATAAGAGATAAAAGACCACGTATTTCTCATTCTCAAAGTCAAGGAGACCTTCCTGACTATGAAGCTCCTTGGAGGTCAAAAGGGGAGTGATGTCAAGCTACCCATAGGCCTCTTCGCTGGAATCCATCTTGGCTAAGAGATGCATGCACACACGGGAGGATCCTGAGATATACCAAATATGGACTCAGAACCAGACAAATCAAAATGATTGGCCAAAGGAAACCCGGAAGAAATACCCCATATAAGTGATTTAAACTACCACGAGGGCACGATTCTCTCTCTCTGAGTCCACCCGTGTGTCTATCCACATGTACAGTACTCTTTTTCCTCCTATTAAACACTTTGTTTCACTACTTCCCATCTTTGTGGGAATTCTTTTTGGCAAAGCCGAAGGGCCAGGGCCTTGTCACTGGCCACTGGTCTAGCGGCTAGGATTCAGCGCTCTCTGCCGCGGCCCAACCTCAATCTCTGGCTGGGAACCAAAACCCCGCTTCAAGCCGCTGCAGGCTGAGGCCACCCGAGATCAAATACTGAGTGCATCAAGCTCACTCCCTTGGCCCCTACATCTCCTGGAACTCCACAATTCTCTCTGGCCTTCTGGTAAGGCAGGAGAGAGATGGGCTTCAGGTTAGACATTTATAATAAGCCTCCTGTTTATACTTCGAGATAGAAATAACAACAGGAACAGGGTAAATTAGCTAGACTGTGTCTCCTGTGGACACTTTAAGATAACAGTAATGGCAGGGGCAGAGAGGGGCTAAACCCTGCTTGGGCAAAAGGTCACATACTTCTCATCCTTGGGGTTAGGGAGACCTTGACTGCACTTGCACAGAAAGGCTCCTCAGGGATCAAAAAGGGGAGGGGACACCAGATCAATAATAAGTTTTGCTAACTTCCCAAAGGTCCTCGCGCTGAAATCCACCTTGGCTAAAGGATGCACGTGCACATAAGGGAGGGCCCTGAGACAAATCAGCTATTGGGTCAAAACAAGACGAATGGCCAGAGGAAAACAAAGACCTGGAAGACTGCCCCCTTATAAACGATTTAAACTTCCCAAAGGCGTGACTTTCTCTGAGCTCACCTGTGTGTCTGTCAGCATGTACTCTGCTTTTGTAATAAACACCTTACTTTCCTCTCTACCTTCTGTCTCTTTGTAAAAATTTTTTTCAAGGCAGACAAGAACTGGGGCACAGACCCTAGCCCCTGGCCCTGGTGGTCTAGTGATTAGGATTCGGCACTCTCACTGTCACGACTAGAGTTCTATCTCTGGTCAGGGAACTAAGGTCTCACTCCAAGTTGCTGCTCATTGCTGTCTCCCCGAAATCACTGGGATACAAATCCTGGCCCCTTCATGCTTTGCTGCACCCTTGTAGGAAGCAGGGGAGGCCTAGGCTGACAAATACTGTTCCTGAAATCTACGTGCTCACCAATTCTGCTCTCAGAATCCTGCTGCCTGAAATGTATCCCATCACGATTTCAAGACAAATACCCACACACATGGTCATATGTAGTTGGGATTAAAGGGAACCTCAGCTTCAATAACAAGTCAAAATCCTTCCCAGATGAAGACTTTTATTTTCCTACTAAAGGCAGACCATTTCCCCAAAGTTTAAAGCGTTCCTTGCCTTCAGTTCAATTTTAAATAAGCAAGTTGCATTATGCAATTTAGCCACTAGATGGCAGGACCTCTTCAACCTGAGTATAACACTAACTGCTCAGAACATCTCCAGGTGGTCACAAGGGGGAGCCCCAGACAAAGCAAGAGGAATTTACTAGGTTTTGGTGAAAGAAGCTCTTTCCAAGCGTATCTTTATCTTGATAATGATGTTAGCAAGTATAATTTTGATCACCTACTTTGTTTCCACATTGATAAATCTCTCCTATTTACATCCTCTCTCCACATTTAGGAACTCTTTTTAGGAAAACCACTTTAATCAGGAAAGAAAATCTGAGACTTTTTATGGAAATACAGGGCACACACAGAGGCTCCACTTTTGTTGAAAATGTATTTCAGAGGAAGTCCCTAGGAATCCTCAGCAAGCTTGCTGAGCACAGATCCTTTCAAACACAGAAAAACTGATCCAAATTTCACTCAATTATTCACAGATCTTTAAAATTAGTTTCATGCTAAGTACTTTGAGCTCTTTCCAAGGGTGAAGTAGGTGTGTTGCAAAATTATTTTCCTCTTTTTTAGAAAATAAAGCCAGAGGAGACGAGAGAGTGGGCTGAAGGAGAACTGGAGGCAAGGAGACCAGTTCTGGGCATGTGAGTAGAGGTGAAACTTGAATATATTTTCTCACTCTCCTTGCAAACAACCTGAAGATGGAGGCTGTTGTTTCCAGCATTAAAGAACACTAGAACCATCCATCCCTGGAGCGAAACAAGTGAGATTTATGGCTTATTGAATGAACCATGGATTGTCTCCATAAAAGGTTGAAGAAAGTACTTAACTTGGGGTTTTAATTTGTATTAGGTGGTTTTAGAGAGGGTTTAAAGAATCAGTGCTTTGGTCTAGATTGGATGCTGTGATATAATAAGAAATAAATATTTAGTCTTTGTCCCTGGTTGCTGGCACACAGATTCTAAAACCCTTGGAATCTCCCGGATAATAAGAGTGTGTTTTGTATGCTAATTAGATGACTGGTGCCTTAGGGCTGCTCCCAGAAGGACCAAGGCATGATTAAAGGGTTAAACTTTCAGCCCCATCCTCTGACCTTCAGGGAGGGGAAAGGGACTGGAGATTGAGTTCAGTCATCCTCCAGTGTAAGCTGGCATCATCCAATCTGTTGAGGGCCCAAATAGAACAAAAAAGGAAGAGAAATGGTGAATTCTCTCTCTTCTTGAGGTAGGACATCCATCTAATCCTGCTGTCAGACATCAGAGCTCCTGGTTCTTGGGCCTTTGGACTCCAGGACTTACACCAGTAAACCACCTCTCACACTGAAACCGAGCAGCACCCTGTGGGGTCCCGGGCACAAAAATCTTTCTGTGTCCTCCATTTCTTGTTTGTAGGAAATAGGCTTCATTCAGCCTCCATGACCTTCCCTGAGTTCCAAAGGGCAGGTTCAAAGAGTTGCTAATCAGGGAAGGAAGGGGGATGCAGAAATAAGGGAGGAGCAGGCAAGAAACAACAGTGCAGCCTTGGGGCAGGGTCCTGGTTCCTCCTCAAGGGATACACATAACAATATCCCTGAGCTCTTCTGCAGAACTAAACCCCCTACCAAATGGAAGATGTTAACTACTTGATGGAGCATTCTTTATTCCATAGAGAAGGTCACAGTTCAATAACCTCGATAACCACAGAAGCCCATCACGAGACCATCTGATACCAGATGATCTCTGGATTGAAGAAATGCAGGCCCTGCATGCACCCTGACCCTTATCAGCAACCCAATCCCTTGACTATAAGACTCCTCACGACCCCCCCAGCCCCCACCCCAGGTTGGAACACAGTTTTGAAGGCATTAGCCCACTGTGGCCCCCTTTGCCTGGCAAAGCAATAAAGCTATTCTTTTCTACTGCACCCACACTCTGTCTCCAAGATTCAGTTTGGTGCCGGTGTGCAGAGCATGATTTTCGGTATCAACCCCCACCCTGGTTTCTTAGGCCTTTGGACTAGGAGTTACACTATTGTCTCCCCTGGTCCTCACGCCTTCAGACTTCGACTGAATTGTACCACCACTGGCTTTCCTGGGTCTCCAGCCTGCAGATGGTAATTAGTGAGATTTCTTGGTCTCCATAATCACATGAGCTACCACCAATTCATCATAATATATATACATATATATATTTCCCATTGGTTCTGTTTCTCTGGAGAACCCTGAGTAATATAATCACCAATGACCAATGACTTAATCAATTGTGCCTACATAATAAAATCTTCATAAAAATCCCTCAACAATGGGGTTCAGAGAGCTTCTGGGTTGGTGAACACATCAGGGTGCTGGGAGGGTAGCATGCCTGGAGAGGTCATGGAAGATTTGCACCTCCCTCCCCACAAATGCATGTCTTCCATTTGGCTATTCCTGAGTTGTATCCTTTATACTAAACTGGTAAGTATAAGCATTTCACAGAGTTCTGTGACCTGTTCTAGTAAATCATCAAACCTGAGGAGGGGGTCATGGGAACCCCTGATTTATAGCCAATTGGTCAAAAGTACAGTGGCAACCTGGGACTCATGACTGGTGTCTGAATTAGGGGCAGTCTTTTACATTAGCATTCTGTAGATTGACAAACTTATAAATACTATTTACAATTTCTAAAATGTGTGTGCTTTCTTATAAAAAATGTAATGTGGCATGCAACATATTTATCAAGAGTCCTAAATATCTTTACTTTCTCTGTAAAAGGAAGCCTATGTTCAGTATTCAATGTTTCAGTATCTTATTTTATTCTGGAATGATCTAGATATTCAATAAACTTCCATCATTTAACTTAATTTAGCAAAACTCTAAAGTTTCAAGTTACTAAAAAATCTGGAGAAACTATTTTTAAATAGACATACCAAAAAACATAATTATTCTTAAAGAGTTCACCTAAAAACTCTTATCTCATTTACATTTAATTTACTTATGAAAATATCATACCAAGTTATTTTTCTTGCTGACAAATTACATAATAGAAATAATATCTTATTTGACTTCTATTAAACCTAGGTATAATAAAAGTATTGTATTTAATGTTGATGACTCTAAAGACATGTCTGGGGCTTCCCTGGTGGCGCAGTGGTTGAGAGTCTGCCTGCTGATGCGGGGGACACGGGTTCGTGCCCCGGTCCGCGAGGATCCCACATGCTGTGGAGCGGCTGGGCCTGTGAGCCATGGCCGCTGGGCCTGCGTGTCCGGAGCCTGTGCTCCGCAACGGGAGAGGCCGCAGCGGTGAGAGGCCCACATACCGCAAAAAAAAAAAAAAAAAAAAAGACATGTCTGTATTAATTAAACCAACAAACTTTAACTAAATTTAATACCAAATATTACTTTAATACTAAATATTTCCAAGATCACGTGAACCTGAAATTCATTTGGGTTAGTTTCTTTTATATTTCTGAGAACTTACTTAAGCACTTAATTTCCTTTAAGCCAATTAAATAGAGCTCATTTACAAATTAATTTTGTCAATACCATTTGGGGATAGAGACATATCATATCTATAATGTACACACAGACATATAGACAGGCACAACTAGAGACCTCATAGCTTTGTTTTGAAACTTAGTCATAAATCAGATATTACAATATAAAACTCACTAGTTTATAAATAACAGTTGAAATAAGTTAAGTTTACTTGCTTGAGTTTAAAGTTTCTCCCTTTTTTCCCCTCAGTCTCAGGAATTAGAGATGGTCTAGATAAGAGTAAGATAAGAGTTCCTGAGAGCCTTGGTAGAACATTTACATCTCAAAGGCACAGGGAGAGAAATTTGAGCTCCTCCTAGAAGGGTTTTGTTCCTTTAGGGTCAGAATTTCGAAAAGATGTTTTATCAAGCTGGCTTTCTCTAATTGCATAAGCAAAAACCAGTTTTGGAATGTCAAAAACGAGCCTCATCTTGGCCATTTCAGGGCAGAATTTCCTTAGTTCCCAACTAAGTATATACTTGTGGAGGGTGGCCAAGATGGTTGAGTAAAGAACCTGCGCTCACCTCCTCTCACGAGCACACCAAAATCACAACTATCTGCAGAACAACCATCAATGAAAAAGACTGGACCCTACAGGAAAAGAGCTTCTACAACTAAAGACATAAAGAAGGAATCACAGTAAGATGGGTAGGAGGGGTGGACTCACGATGTAATCAAATCCCATACCCCCTGTGTGGGGACCCACAAACTGGAGAATAATTATATTGCAGAGGTTCTCCCACAGGAGTGAGAGTTCTGAGCCCCACATCAGGCTCCCCAGCCTGTGGGTCCAGCACGGGGAAGAGGAGCCCCCAGAGCATTTGGCTTTGAAGGCTAGTGGGGCTTAATTGCAGGAGCCCCACAGGACTGGGGGAAATAGAGACTTCACTCCTAAAGGGCATACATAAAATCTCATGTGCACCGGGTCCCAGGGCAAAAGCAGTAATTTGATAGAAGCCTGGGGCAGACCTCTCTGCTGGTCTTGGAGACACTCTCTTGGAGAGGCAGAGGTGGTGGTGGTGGTGGTGGTGGCTGTGGCTCACAATGGGGACATAGACATGAGTGTCAGACATATTTGGGAACATTCAACTGCATGAACACTCCTGGTTGCTGCCATCTTGGCTCATTAGCACCAAGACGTGGCCCCACCCAACAGTCTGAAGGCTCTAGTACTGGGACACCTCAAGCCAAACAACTAACTGGGAGAGGACATGGCCCCACCCATCAGGCTTCCTAAAGACTTCCTGAGCCCACAGCCACCTCTAGACATGCCCCAAGACATGGCCCTGCCCACCAGAGGGCCAAGACCCAGGTCCACCCACCAGTGGGCAGGCACCGGCCTTTCCCACCATGAAGCCTGTATAAGCCTCTAAACCAGCCTCACCTACCAGGGGGCAGATACCAGAAGCAAGAAAACTATAACCCCACAGACTGTGGAATGAGTCTGCTAACAGCAGGTTAGACCCTACCCTAGGACCAGCTGGGACCTGGTCCTGCCCACTAGCAGGCCAACGCAATTTTTGGGACACCCCATGCCCCATAATCAATTGTGTAAGGAACCGGCCCCCACCCCAACAATCTGAAACAAGCTCTGGGATCTCTGGGCCCTGCAGCCAGACTCCAGGAATCAGCTCTGCCTGCCAGTTATCCAGCACTAACCCCAGGATCTGGCTTTACCTGCTAGTGGGTGGGCAACAGCCCCAGAGTCTTCAGGACCCTGAACCTGACCACCAGTGAGCCAGCTCTAACCCTGGGGTCCCCTAGGGTTCTGCAATCAGCCACCTCCAGACGAGGCCCCACTATACAGCCAGCAGCATCTGCACAAGGCAGAGCCTGGCAACCAACCAGACTAGGGGCCAACCAAGCCTACCAGACCATCCACATGGTCAGCCAGCCACAAGAGAAGGGCCCACGCAGCCCTCTTGGGGGAGTCCCTAGGGCATATGGCTTGGGTGACGAGAGGGAGTGTACTGCTGGAATGCACAGGACATCTCCTACAGAGGGTCACTTCTCCAAGGTCAAGAAATGTAACTAACCTACCACATACATAAAAGTACAAATAGCAACTTAGAAAAAATGAGGCAGCAGAGGAATATGTTCCAGACGAAGGAACAAAACCCCAGAACAACTAAGTGAAGTGGAGATAGGCAGTCTACCCAAGAAAGAGTTCAGAGTAGTGCTCATAAAGATGAGAAATCGGGAGGAGAATGGATACACAGAGTGAGAAGTTAGAAGTTTTTAACAAAGAGTTAAAGAACAATCAGAGATGAAAAATACAATAACTGAAATAAAAAACACACTACAAGTAATCAAATAGTGGAATAAAAGATACAGAAGAATGGATCAGTGAGCTGGAAGACAGTAGTTGAAATCACTGCCACTGAACACAAAAAAGAATGAAAAGAAATGAGGATAGTTTAAGAGACCTCTGGGACAAACTCAAGCATAATATTCACATTATGGAGGTCCAAGAAGGAGAAGAGAGAAAGGGCCTGAGAAAATATTTGAATAGATAATAGCTGAAAACTTCCTTAACCTGGGAAGGAGAACAGTCCCACAAGTCCAGGAAGCACAGAGAGTCCCATACAGGATTAACCCAAAGAGGAACACACCAAGATACATTGTAATCAAAATGACAAAATTAAAGATAAAGAGAGAATATTAACTAGTAACTGTAAATATATATGCACCCAACATAGGAGCACCACAACATACAAGGCAAATATTAACAGACATAAAAGGAGAAATCAACAGTAATACAATAATAGTGGGGGACTTTAACACCACACTTACATCAATGGACAGATCATCCAGACAGAAAATCAATGAGGAAACACAGGACTTAAATAACACATTAGAACAAATAGATTTAATTGATATTTATAGAGCATTCCACCTGAAAGCAGAAAACACATTCTTCTCAAGTGCACATGGAACATTCTCCAGGATAGATCACATGCTGGGCCACAAAGCAAGCCTCAGTAAATTTAAGAAAATTGAATTCATATCAAGCATCTTTTCAGACCACAACACTATGAGACTAGAAATCAACTACAAGAAAAAAACTGCAAAAAACACAAACACGTGGAGGCTAAACAATATGGTACTAAACAACAGTGGATCACTGAAGAAATCAAAGAGGAAATTTAAAAATGTCTAGAGACAAATGGAAATAAAAAATACCTAGAGACAAATGAAAACAAAAACACAACAATCCAAAAGCTATAGGATGCAGCAAAAGCAGTGCTAAGAGAAAAGTTTATAGCTATGCAAGATTACCTCAGGAAACAAGAAAAATTTCAAATAAACAACCTAACCTTGCATGTGAAGGAGCTAGAGAAAGAAAAACAAACAAAACCTAAAGTTAGTAGAAGGAAAGAAATCATAAAGAGCAGAGAAGAAATAAATGATAGACACTAAAAAAATAACAGAAAAGAACAAGGAAACTAAAACCTGGTTCTTTCAAAAGATAAACAAAATTGATAAACCTTAAGCTCCACTCATCAAGAAAAAAAGGGAGAGGGCCAAATCAAAATCAGAAATGAAAATGGAGGAGTTACAACCGACACCACAGAAATACAAAGGATCATAAGAGACTACTATGAGCAACTATATGCCAATAAAATGGACAACCTAGAAGAAATGGACAAATTCTTAGAAAGGTACAATCTCCCAAGACTGAACCAGGAAGAAATAGAAAATATGAACAGACCAATTACCAATACTGAAATCAGTAATTTAAGAACTCCCAACAAACAAAAGTCTAGGATCAGATGGCTTCACAGGTGAATTCTATCAAACACTTAGAGAAGGGTTAACACCTATTCTTCTGAAACTATTCCAAAAAATTTCAGAGAAAGGAACACTTTCAAACTCATTCTATGAGGGCACCATCACCCTGATACCAAAACCAGACAAAGATACCACAAAAAAAGAAAATTACAGGCCAATATTACTGGTGAATATAGATGCAAAACTCCTCAACAAAATACTAGCAAACTGAATCCAACAATACCTTAAAAGGATCACACACAATGATCAAGTGGAATTTTTCCCAGGGATGCAAGGATTTTTTAATAACCACAAATCAATCAATGTGATACACCACATCAACAAACTGAAGAATAAAAAACATGATCATCTCAATAGATGCAGTAAAATCTTTTGATAAAATTCAACATCCATTTATGGTAAAAAACAAAACAAAACAAATAAAACTCTCCAGAAAGTGGGCATAGAGGGAACATACCTCAACATAATAAAGGCCATATATGACATACCCACAGCTAATATCATACTCAAGGGAGAAAAGCTGAAAGCATTCCCTCTAAGATCAGAAACAAGACAAGAATTCCCACTCTCTCCACTTTTAATCAACATAGTTTTGGAAGTCCTAGCCACAGCAATCAGAGAAGAAAAAAGAAACAAAAGGAATCAAAATTGGAAAGAAAGTAGTAAAACTGTCACTGTTTGCAGATGACATGATACTACACATAGAAAATCCTAAAGATGCTACCAGACAAGTACTAGAGCTCATCAATGAAACTGGAAAAGTTGCAGGATACAAAATTAATATACAGAAATCTGCAGCATTTCTATACACTAACAACAAACTATCAGAAAGAGAAACTAATGAAACAATCGCATTTACCATCGCATCCAAAAAAATAAAATACCTAGGAATAAACCTACCTAAGGAGGCAAAAGACTTGTACTCTGAAAAGTATAAGATACTGATAAAAGGCCACACAAACAGATGGAAAGGTATACTGTGTTTTTGGATTGGAAGAATCAATATTGTTAAAATGACTATACCACCCAAGGCAATCTATAGATTCAAAGCAATCCCTATCAAATTACCAATGACAACATTTTTCACAGAACTGGAACAAAAGAATTTTTAAAATTTTTTATGGAACCACAAAAGACCACAAATAGCCAAAACAATCTTGAGAAAGAACAGAGCTGGAGAAATCACGTTCCCTGACTTCAGACTATACTACAAAGCTACAGTAATCAAAACAGTATGGTACTGGGGCTTCCCTGGTGGTACTGGGGCTTCCCTGGTGGCGCAGTGGTTGAGAGTCCGCCTGCTGATGCAGGGGACACGGGTTCGTGCCCCGGTCCGGGAAGATCCCACATGCCGCGGAGAGGCTGGGCCCATGAGCCATGGCTGCTGAGCCTGCACGTCGGGAGCCTGTGCTCCGAAACAGGAGAGGCCACAACAGTGAGAGGCCCGCATACCACAAAAACAAAACAAAACAAAACAAAACAGTATGGTACTGGCACAAAAATAGAACTATAGATCAATGGAACAGAACAGAAATCCCAGAAACAAACTCACGCACTTATGGTCAATTAATCTACTGCAAAGGAGGCAGGAATATACAATGGTGAAAAGAATATCTCTGCAATAAGTCGTGCTGGGAAAACTGGACAGCTACATGTAAAAGATGAAATTAGAACATTCTCTAATACCACATACCAAAATAAACTCAAAATGGATTAAAGACCTAAATGTAAGACCAGATACTATAAAATTCCTAGAGCAAAGTATAGGCAGAACAGTCTTTGACATAAATCACAGCAATATTTTTTTGATCCATTTCCTAGAGTAATGGAAACAAAATCAAAAATGAACAAATAGGGTCTAATGAAACTTAAAAGCTTTTGTACAGCAAAGGAAACCATAAATAAAACAAAAAGAAAATCTATGTACTGGGAGAAAATATTTGCAAACTATGCAACTGACAAGGGCTTAATTTCCAAAATATACAAATCACTCATACAGCTCAATAGCAATAAAACAAACAACCCTATCAAAAAATGGGCAGAAGATCTAAGTAGATACTTCTCCAAAGATGACATACAGATGGTCAACAGGCATATGAAAAGATGCTCAACATCACTAATTATTAGAGAAATGCAAATCAAAACTACAATGAGATATCACCTCACTACAGTCAGAATGGCCATCATCAAAAAGTCTACAAATAGGGCTTCCCTGGTGGCGCAGTGGTTGAGAGTCCGCCTGCTGATGCAGGAGACGTGGGTTCGTGCTCCAGATCCGGGAAGATACCACATGCCACGGAGCGGCTGGGCCCGTGAGCCATGGCCGCTGGACCTGCGCATCTGGAGCCTGTGCTCCGCAGCGGGAGAGGCCACAACAGTGAGAGGCCCGTGTACCGCAAAAAAAAAAAAAAAAAAAAAGTCTACAAATAATAAATGCTGGAGAGGGTGTGGAGAAAGGGGAACCCTCCTACACTGTTGGTGGGAATGTAGATTGGTGCAGCCACTGTGGAGAACAGTATGGAGGTTCCTAAAAAGCTAAAATAGAGTTACCTTCTGATCCAGCAATCCTACTCCTGGGCATATATATGGACAAAACTATAATTCAAATAGATACATGCACCCCAATGTTCATTGCAGCACTATTTACAATAGCCAAGACATGGAAGCAACCTAAATGTCCATTGACAGATGGATGGATAAAGAAGATGTGGTACATACATACAGTGGAATATTACTCAGCCATTAAAAAGAATGAAATAATGCCATTTGCAGCAACATGGATGGACCTGGAGATTATCAGACTAAGTAAGTCAGAGAAAGATAAACATTATATGATATCACTTGTATGTGGAATCTAAAAGAATGATACAAATGAACTTATTTACAAAACAGAAATAGATTCACAGACAAAGACACAACAAATTTATGGTTACCAAAGGGGAAAGGGCAAGAGGGATAAATTGGGAATTTGGGATTAACAGATACACACTGTTATATATAAAATAGGTAAACAATAAGGACCTACTGTATAGCACATGGAACTATAGCCAATATCTTGTAACAACATATATTGGAAAATTATCTGAAAAAGAATATATGTGTGTGTGTGTGTATTACTGAATCACTTGCTGTATACCTGAATCATTGTAAATCAACTATACTTCAATTTTTAAATATTAAATTATTAAAAATTTATGCCAGATATAAGGATTAAAAAAAGTGAGAATATTAAAAGCAGCAATGGAAAAGCAACAAATAACATAAAAGGGAACTCCCATAAGGCTGTCAGCTGATTTTTCAGCAGGAACTCAGCAGGCCAGAAGGGAGTGTCATGATATACTTAAAGTGATGAAAGGGAAAAACCTACGACCAAGAATACTCATCCAGCAAGGCTCTCATTCAGATTTGATGAAGAAATCAAAAGCTTTACAGATAAGCAAAAGCTAAAAGAATTCAGCACCACCAAACCAGCTTTACAGTAAATGTTAAAGGAATTGTCTAGGTGAAAAAGAAAAGGCCATAACTAGAAACAAGAAAATTACAAAATGGAAAAGTTCACTGGTAAAGGCAAACATACAGTAAAGGCAGGAAATCATGCACACAAAAACCTAGTATGGAGGATAAAAGACAAAAGTAGTAAAATCATCTGTATCCACAATAAGCAGTTAAGGGATACACAAAACAATTAGATGTATGATTGTATTGTATTTTACATACAATTAGGTGTCTGTAAAATATGATGTCAAAAACAGTCATCATGAGGGGAGGAGAGTACAAATGCAGGGTATCTAAAATGCATTTGAAATCAAGAGCTCAGCAGCTTAAAACAATAATATTAATATGTATTTATAGACTGCTATAGAAAAACCTCATGGTAATTGTAAACCAAAAATCTATAATAGACGTACATGCAAAAAAGAAAAATGAATCCAAACGTAATACTAAAGATAGTTATCAGATCACCAGAGAACAAAAGAAGAAAGGGGGAAAAAAGACCTATAAAGACAAATCCAAAATAATTAACAAAATGGCAATAGGAACATACATATTGATAATTACCTTACATGTAAACGCCGACCAAAGACTGGCTGACTGGATATTAAAAACAAGACCCGTATATATGCTGCCTATAAGAGACTCACTTATCTAGAGACACAGATCTCACTTATCTAGACTCACAGATCTAGAGACACATACATTCTGAAAATGAGGGGATAGAAAAAGTTATTCCACGCAAATGGAAACCAATTAAGTAAGTACTTGCAAGTATACATTTTGTGTGTACCTAAACCCGGCTGGGGTATTAGTCAGAGGTTATCTGGTGCTCCTTTTACTTCTGTTTGGGAGACTCTAGTATAGTACTCAATTTAAAGTTGTTCTTTTGCATGGATAAAATCACTGTTGAAAACTGTGTGATGGGTAGATGGGCTGTTGGTAAGATTAACTCTTCTAGGTGTCACCCCGGAGTCGTTTCAGCTCTTTCACATGTCTCAGTTTCTCTCCCCAGCAGCCTAAAACCACCATGGGCACTCAGTGTCTTCCAATTGAGCAAAATCTTCCCAGTGTCTTTCAACTGGAGAATCCCTAAGTATCTTTCAACTGAGCAAAATTTTAGTATCTTTCAACTGATAAATCTGGTTCCTTTTTAATGCACCACCAAATAAAACTCAGGATCATCAACCAAGATGGGTGATCCAAAACCAAGAGAGAGTCACCCAAATTTGTGTGGACTTGCTGGGGAGGAGGACGGGCACGAGGTGCCCTTGCTGGTACCAAGGCTCCAGATCCTCCTAGAATTCAGGCAAAGGAGAGATGTCTGCTCTGGGTTCTCTCGTGGTCACCAAAACTGTCAACTGACATAAAAAATGCAGAACATGAAAGCTGTGAGTTTCAATTTTATTCAGGGATTTACTGAGGACTAGAGCCCAGGAGACAGCCTTTCAGATAGCTCTTAGGAACTGCTGTGAAGTGGTAGGGGGGCCACCAGGATATATATGAATTTCGGGTGCTGGGGAATACATGTAGTCAAGTATATATCTTGGTAAAAGATTACCACTAATCACAAAAACAGATCTCTCAAGTTAATGATTTTGGTGCTAATCTATGTATGGAAAGATGCAAGAATCTGGGGTCATTAAAATTCTTCCTGAGATATGCGTCTTAACTATCTAGGGGCCCATATATCCAAAACACAGATACTTCATCCTGTTTTTCATCCTGAATTCCTTTCAGGGTATGCTGAATGTCAGGGTCTGCAGCAGCTAATGACTTGATCCTTGTAGAATTGGATGTGGGGAAACATTCTTTGTTTTACAATACATACACATACATACACAATACATAGACATACATACACATACAGACAGATGCAAGCAGAGATCTTAGAGCTTTTGTTTAAAAATGTTTAGCCATGAGAAATGTATGATCATGTAAAATTCACTAGTTCATGAAAGAACAGTTGGATTGAAATTGTGTTTCCCGCAGATGGAATAAGTTAAGTTTACCTGCTCAGATGGCTAAAGCTTTTTACTAGTACTCAATATTTGTGAAGAAGACTTTTTTAAAAAATAAATTTTATTTATTTATTTATTGGCTGCACCGGGTCTTCGTTGCGGTGCTTGGGCTTCTCGTTGTGGGGGCTTCTCTTGTTGCGGAGCACGGGCTCTAGTAGTTATAGCATGTGGGCTCAGTAGTCGTGGCTCGCAGGCTCTAGAGCGCAGGCTCAGTAGCTGTGGCACACGGGCTTCGTTGCTCCATGGCATGAGGGATCTTCTCGGACCAGGGCTCTAACCCGTGTCCCCTGCATTAGCAGGCGGATTCTTAACCATTGTGCCACCAGGGAAATCCCTCAAGTACACTTCTTAAATGAATGATCTTGTCTAATTGGAATGTACCACACAGTGACCACTGTGATTCTAGATGGTCTTAGTAAGATTTTGCCATTTTTGTAGATATTGACAGCTTCTGGGACCACAGTTCTTAGACACAGAATTAGCAGGTGTGCCACAAGGTGGTGTGCTTAATTCTTTGAAACTTGAGGATCCCATTTCTTTAGCTAAGTCTTGGGTATCTCAGAGCGAAATTAATACCTAAGAGGAATGTGCCAGTGGGTTGGGGATTTTGTGGTGTTTTACAGCATGCCTGTTTGCATAGAACGCTTCTTTGTTTTTTTTTGTTTTTTTGCGGTACGTGGGCCTCTCACTGTTGTGGCCTCTCCCCTTGCAGAGCACAGGCTCCGGACGCGCAGGCTCAGCGGCCATGGCTCACGGGCCCAGCCGCTCCGTGGCATGTGGGGTCTTCCCGGACCAGGGCACGAACCCATGTCCCCTGCATCGGCAGGCGGACTCTCAACCACTGCGCCGCCAGGGAAGCCCTAGAACTCTTCTTGATGTTGGCGGGTAAGGTTAGTTAGGTGGCAAGCACTCTAACGGCTTTTAAGTGCTTGACCTGTACCCACCAATTTTGTGGCTGTGGCTTCTGAGATTCCTGTTAGCAATAGATCTATTATTCCTTTCATGAGAAGATTTCTTTACAGTGGCAGACATCCTAATGGTTTTTAATAGTCTGACTTGTGCCTACTTAGATTTTGATGTGCCATTGGTCAAAACAGTCGAATTTCTTGTCTTAATTTGTTCCCCCAAGTCCCACTCTGGCTTATGCTGTGGACTTACCTTGAGGCTTTGTGACTCCCCTAACAGCTGCCATCTTGCTTTCTTAGGTTGAAGAGTACCCATTATTTTCCCCTGTCGAAATAATCCTCCCTAATTCAATGAGACTTACTGTTTCTGGCTGCCTGTGCCCAGTTCTTGAGACCTATAAGGACTTCCTGAAGGCAGCTTACCTTGTAGATGAAGCTGGCAACAAACTCAAATGTTGTGGTGCAGTAAGTCTCACCCAGAACAATCTGGAGTTTTTCACATCCTAATTTTCCACTCAGAAGGATGAGGACAAACAAACTTAAAGAGCTCAGAACACAAAATAAGCAGGGATAAACCCAAGAGAAGCTTACCAGAGATCCCGGAGAGTGGCTGAAGAGGCTGCAAACTAAAAGGGCTCTGTGGGTAACTTCACCTGTGTTTTGAAGCGGTTCACGGGATCTTCAGTAGCTGTCTTCAGGTCCCAACTCATTGCCAAAACCGTCAGTTGACAAAACAAAACAACTTAGTAATGAGCTTGATGTCCTTTATTTCCGGGAAAACAGTCCACGGATTGGGGGAGTACAATGCCTCACAAGTAGTGAAGCGCTCTTCCTGAGGGATTTTGGCAAGAGCGAGTTTTATAGAGTTGAAAGAGGCAGTGCCAAAACAGGGCATGATTGGCTACGAGGTCGGGGATTTCCTTATAAGGCTAGCAAGTCCTGTTTTCTAAGGTAAATTGCTAAAGCTGAGCTGGAGGATAGTGATTGGTGTATGATAAAATTCCTTGACAGGTGTTTCCTATAAGTGCTGGCTGATTTAGGTTTAGGTTTGTGATGTGGGCCTGGCCACCGGGGTGGGCTTCACTATATGGGTCCTGATATCTGAATCACCTTTATCAATAGGTACAGCAATAGTGTTTGCTGTAGCATAACTTCCCCTTTGGCTGGTTAAGAGGGAATCAAGGACTGCATGATTGTCCATAACAATCCTAACTAATGGGTTTAGACTAGTTTGTCTTTCGAAGCTGAACTTGTGTTACTTATGATTTTTGTTAGGGTCTAAGGCAAGTTTTGGGCCGTGTTTGTCAGTGATATTATCCCTAATGGGGGAATTGCCAGTTACATAGTATGCATGAAAACAGAGTTACTTATACCTTCTGGGAGTTTTGTTTTGTTTTGTATTTTGTTTGGTTTTTTTGCAGTACTCGAGCCTCTCACTGTTGTGGCCTCTCCCGTTGCGGAGCACAGGCTCCGGACGCACAGGCTCAGTGGCCATGGCTCACGGGCCCAGCCGCTCCGCGGCATGTGGGATCTTCCCGGATCTGGGCACGAACCTGTGTCCCCTGCATCGGCAGGCGGACTCTCAACCACTGTGCCACCAGGGAAGCCCCCTGTTTTGTTTTTTAATAAGCTTGGGTGCACTGCATTTTGAAGGTTTCTGGGTCGTATTTTTTCCAGAGAAACAGGATCCACAGGAGGGATGGTACCTCTAAATATGTAAAAGTGTCTCACAATTATCCTGAATACACAGGATAAATCAGTGTGTGGCAGATCGGTGTAAGCCTATCCACATAAAATGGAGTACTCTAGTTGGAAGTAAACTGTACTGGACGTATAAGTATCATTTATCACAACAGGGGTAAGCCAGTTTGGTGTCCTTCAAGGCAGACAAATTTTTGAGTGGAACTACATAGTTCAGCAAAGCAGGGTGTTTTCTGAAGAGGATGAACTGACTGTCGTGGTCAAGAAAGCCTCAACAATGTTGCCTACTCCTGATTGGCAGGTCTCGCTGATGGTATTATAATAACCTTAGCAAAAGCCTTCTGATAATGTGAGGTCAAGGTCCATTTTTATAAGGCTGAAGGTTGGGATTAATGATATGAGGGAAGCTTAAGTGCCAGAAGGGGCCTATAAAAGGGAATCTGTCTTCCGAGATGTTTAAAGGAAGTGATATTATATTAGTGTCAGCAGGGTCTGGTGGAGGATACTAGATCCAGCAATCAGTTAAATTCAGAGCAGCACCTATGACTGGGAAAAACATATAGGAGAGTTTTCTTTTCCCTGAAGTGGCAGAAGAGGGCAATAGGGGTTCAAAAATAGGATGAAGATAAGGGAGATCACATAGCGTTCTGGAGGGTGTAAAAGTGTCTTAATAGGTAATATTAGTAGAAGGGCAAAGGGACAGAAAAAGAATGTTGAAAAATGAGAAAATTAATCTCACTCTGTCATCTTGGGTGGAACCTATCCCCTTCCGAAGACAGCAGCTTTTGTTGTCTCAGGGAGAAGTTGCCCACTTCCGCTGTTAGCGGCTTCTGGAAGATTCCTAACAATCCTTAGTCTAAGGTCTTCTGATGAAATAGATGTCCAGTAGTGTGGGAGGAAGTGATGTATATCTTTTAAGTTAAACATTTTATATACTGAAAAAAAATCTAAGTATCAATACCTTGGAGTTTTACTGATATATCAGTTGTTAATAGTACCAACAAGAAAGTTTTCACTAAGGGTCAATGGAAGTTTTATTTCTGTTGCCTGTTTCAGAAGACCAAACCTCCAGGTGGCAGATCACACAGAGGATGTGGTCATAAAGTTGGAGATATTTTATGAATCTCCTGGAATATTCAGTCACATTAGCTTGTAATAGAGTAGAACCTGGGATTGGAAGTGAAATTCCCAAATGCATGAGGCAGTTTTTTATTAACATATAAGGAGGAAACTTGTGGGTCCTTGAGTGGTTTATCATCATCGGGCTAATGGCAGTACTTTGGGCCTGGGAAGTCTGAGGGTTTTTGAGAGCTTTAATAATTAAAATTTTAGAATTCTCTTAATTTTCTTTCTTTTTTTCTGAGTTTGAATATGGTATGTACAGAGGAATTTCTGAGTAAAATGTAATATTTTAAAGGATTTTAAAATGGCAATACCAGCAAAATGTGTGTCCCTGTTACTGGAGAGATACCTTGGGATTTCCCATATCAGAAGTGGGAAACCATTTCACTCAGCTCTCCAGCAAGCAGAGGCCTCAACCCACCCTAAGAATACACAACAATAACCAGAACACACTCATTGCCCATTTGGAGATGTTTAAGGGGACCTCGAGGCTCTGGTTCCTATTTCCTACCTTTACAGACTTTCAGGATTTGTGAGATTACAGGTAGGACATGTCTCAGCAATACCTCTTACCATTTCCCCACTACTGTTGGTTCAGTGCTGTGGCCAAACCATCTCTGCTATTAAGGGTGATACCATGAAGTGTTTTTGCTAAAATCTGTTTTTATCGTGGTTATCTTAGATAATGGCAAAGCATCTCGAGGTCTTTTAAGTCACCATTTATTTTATAGAGGTTCCTAGAGAGGTCAGGAAATCTTCTTCTAAACCATGAGGACATCATGGAATTAACCTAAAATCACGTATTTACTATCAGTATGAAATATCCTCCTTTATATTTTGTCAGTTAGTCTGAGCAAGGGCAATTAAGTTAGCTATCAGAACTGATTTAATTTCTATGAGAAGCTTATATTTCAAGGGGACATTTAAGTCCGTAATATCATACCCTATTTAGCAATTTTTTAGTTTTACTTTTCCTGTTTGAACCATTAACAAATACAACTAAATCATAGTTATTTAAGAGTCTCTAGAAGGTCTGTCCAGGGCATAGATAATCTCCTAAAAGGCATAAGCAACCATGGGGGTTTTCTGTTTCAGGTGAAGGAAGGAGCGTGACTTACAGCTTGCAAAGTGGATATGTTTTGGTTATTGGATCTAAGCAATAGGACTTTCATGAGTCCTATGTAACTGAGTCAGTACCTCAAGTGCCTGTCCAAAAATATTTTGAACAAAAAAGAAAAATGGTTTGTGAATCCAGAATCCTGGAAAAATGTTTGGAAGAGAGTCATTGCATCAAGCTGCAATACATTGAAATGTATTCAATCATTGAAAGATATAATTACCATATTTAATTATGCATAACTAACATAGGAAGATAAACTCTTAATTTGTTAAGTTTATCACTATTATTTTTACAGTTTGAACTTAATTAAAAGGTAGAAAAATTTATTCTTATTGTTCTTTCTTGTATAGAATTGAGAAGCAAATCTTCATATTCCTTAGTGGCCATTTCAGGAAATCCAAAGATAGTTTAGGCATAAAAGACATTTTAATAATTTTATTATTCTGAATTTGGAGCCTAGACTTGGGAGAGGCGAAATCAAGGCTACCTGTCAGAGGAGATAAGGTGTAAGTCATAAGTATCTAAAGACAAATATTTATAATCAACACTGTAAAACTACACTAGATTATACCAAGGCTAAAGCTGTATTGGGGGAAAAAAGACAGCAGCAGGGCCTCATATAAGCCAGTAGAGGAGGATGTTTGTTCATTTCTGAGATTTGGATGACATTCATATTTTGTCTGTGTTCAGACATGATTACACAGTGGTCTTGGTTTTGTCTCACTTCGTTACCATCATAGAGGGGCCTTGTCAGACGTTGGTGTGTGAATTTCTCTATGCTCACAGGAGAACAGGCTGAGCCTCGAGTGCTAGGCCAGCTTCCATATGCCAGGGGCTGTTTTCCTCTTTCTCATCAGCGACATAAGACTCTGAGAGGACTGTCTTATCTATATGTTAAGTGTCAGCTGTCAAGCCTTACAAGGAGCCCCTTCCGTGAAATCTGAGTGTAGCAGTTTTGAAATAAGATTTTGAAACCCGGGAGTAAGTATGGGTCAAATCTGGACCTCAAGAAGAAGCCTGCAGGGTCTTTAAAAACTCATCTGGGCCCCTTTATCTCCAGTCAAATTTGTAAGAAATAAATCAGCAGCTAAAGCATCACTTTGCATTGGGGATTTTGCTGACCACCACGACCCCAACCCACACACATTTTGTTTACTCCCATCCAAATTTACCACTTTGGACTTTGTGCTCCTGATACAAACTTTCATAGACATTTTACTTAGTGATAAGTGTTTACGTCCCAGATCCGCAACTATACAGCTCAAGCAAAACAACGTCTCTCATTCATCTTATTCAGGCCTTGGACAAAAGCCTGAAATTAAGCAGGTGCTCAATATTGTTTAATCGATTAGTGAATTATTAATGAAAAACATTTAAACAGAAGACTCAACATAAAAT
Source organism: Lagenorhynchus albirostris (assembly GCF_949774975.1). Lineage (NCBI taxonomy): Eukaryota > Metazoa > Chordata > Mammalia > Artiodactyla > Delphinidae > Lagenorhynchus > Lagenorhynchus albirostris. The sequence goes on along the minus strand of NW_026783636.1, from coordinate 20,411 downwards.
GTAACTTTGAAAACTTCTCTATCCACAGGAAGTATGTTGAGTAAAAAGCAACAAAAGAGGAAGACTGAAGTCCGAAGTTCTTCCCTGGGGACATTTCACAAAGTGGACAAAATCTGATCAATTCCTCAGGAGTTGCTGCCAAGTTCCTTTACCTGGTTTTTAATTTTTTTAAAAAAATTATTCATTTATTTTTGGCTGCACTGTGTCTTCGTTGCTGCGCGCGGGCTCTCTCCAGTTGTGGCGAGCGGGGTCTACTCTTCGTTGCCATGCATGGGCTTCTCATTGCAGGTGGCTTGTCTTGCTGCGGAGCACAGGCTCCAGGCGCGCAGGCTTCAGTAATTGTGGCTCGCGGGCTCAAGAGCGCAGGCTCAGTAGTTGTGGCGCACGGGCCTAGTTGCTCCATGGCATGTGGGATCCTCCCGGACCAGGGATAGAACCTGTGTCCCCTGCACTGGCAGGCGGACTCTCAGCCACTGCGCCAGCAGGGAAGCCCCAATGGTTTTGTTTAAAAACCTTTCACCAATACTATTTGTTTCCCAGCAAGTCGTTGTCATCTCCCATCTTGTTGATCCTTAAAATACACCTTCCCATGAAGTGTTTCTGGGAAGGTATATGAAGGACAGAGGACCACTTCCCATTAAATTCGAAATGATTTGTTTTTATCTTTAAGAACATTTAACAGGGGATCTACCCTCTTAACAAATTTTTGAAGATGACACGATTGTATATGTAGAAAATCCCAAAGAACTTACCCAAAAACTCAAAATAGAATGAAATACTTACATATAAACTTCAAAAACTGTACAGATTTTGTATACAAAGAAATTTAAAATGCTGATTAAAGAAATCAGAGAAGACCTAAATAAATAAAGAGATACACTATACTCATGGATTGTAAGAGTTATAATAAAGATGTCAGTTCTCCCCCAAATTGATCTATAGATTTCACACAATTCCCAGCAAAATTCCAGCAAAAAAAATTTTTGGTAGACATAGAAAAGCTTATTCTAAAATGTGTGTGGAGGGATTTCCCTGGCGATCCAGTGGCTAAGACCCTGCACTCCCAATGCAGGGGGCCTGGGTTCAATCTCCAGTCAGGGAACTATATCTCACATGCTGCAACTAAGAGTTTGCATGCCGCAACTAAAGATCCCGTGTGCTGCAACTAGGACCCGGCATAGCCAAATAAATAGAGATTTAAAAAAATAAATAAAATGTGTGTAGAAAAGCAAAGGACCTAGGATGGCTAAAACAATTTTGAAAAAGAAAAATAAAAAATCACTAGACTTGATGTTAAGGCTTATTATGCAGCTATAGTCATAAAGACGATGTGGTATTTATTGGCAAAGGGCTATATACATAGATCAGTGGAAATTAATAGAGAACCCCCAGATAGACCCCAGGGTTAAGGATGAAGGCTGGTGGGTGTGGCTATTAAAGGGGTAGCACTAAGGAGCATTGATTGTGGTGGTTGTTCCATGACTCTACAAGATACAATTGCAGAGTTATATATATATACACATACACATACAAATGAGTGCATGTAAAACTAGTGAAATATGAATAAGCTCTATGGATTGTATCAATGCCAATTTCTTGGGTTTTTTTTTTTTTTACTCTTTTCCAGTTCCTGTTTTTTATTCTTTAAATTGCAGTAATAACTGACATATAACATTGTGTTTGTTTTAGGTGTACAGCCTAATGATTCAGCATTCGTATATATTACAAAATAATCACCACAATAAATCTAATTAACATTTGTCACCACACGTAGTTACAAATCTTTTTCTTGTGATGAGAACTTTTAGGATTTACTCTCTCAGCAATTTTCAAATATACAATACAGTGTTATTAACTGTAGTCACTGTGCTGTACATTACATCCCCAGGACATGTTTATTTTGTAACTGGAAGTTTGTACCTTTTGACCCCCTTTACCCATTTCATCCACCTGGTGTTTGATATTGTACTATATACACATACACCTCATTTTATTGCAATTCGCAGATAGTGCATTTTTTACAAATTGAGGGTTTGTGGCAACCCTGCATCAAGCAAGTCTATCAGCACCATTTGTCCAACAGCATTTACTCACTTCAGGTCTCTGTGTCACATTTTGGTAGTTCTCATAATATTTCAAACTGTTTCATTATTATTATATTTGTTATGATATCTGATCAATGATGTCACTACCGTGACTTGCTGAAGGCTCAGATGATGGTTAGCATTTTTTGGCAATAAAGTATTTTTTAATTAAGGTATGTACAGTTTTTTTTAGACATAATGCTGCTGCAAACTTAACTGACTACAGTATAGTGTAAACATAACTTTTATACATACTGGGAAACCAAAAAGTTCACTTTATTGCAGTGGTCTGGAACTGAACCCACAATCTCTCCAAGGTATGGCTTTATTGCTATATAGGACATTATTACTGGTGAAACTGGATGAAGGGTGCATGGGACCACTTGTTCACTTTTTGACACTTCCTCTTAACTTATAATCATTTCAAAATAAAAATTTTAAGTGACCCCTCCCCCAAAAAAGCCATGTCACTTATTCAACTGTACCCACCTAAAACAAATGCTACAAACTCATCATAAGCTCATTTATACCAGGTTTTGTAAATATTATTTTGTCTAAATGGCAAATAATTTTTTTTCCTTCTTTTCACAATCAAATTCAGATGTGGGTCATCCTACTACAAAACTGGTCTAAACTCTTAACAAATGTCAATGGCACAAAAGACGAAAAGAGCAACAGATTGTTCCTGTGTCTTACATTTTAAAGGCAGAACAGGGACTTGACAATCAAATGTAATGTGTAAATTTTTATTGTATCCTGGATTAAAAAGAACATCTTTAAAGATACTTTTGCATATAACAAACCCACAGGTATCATCATTCTCAGTGGTCAAAAGCTGAAAGCATTCCCTCTAAGGAACAAGGCAAGGATTCCATTGTCACCACTTTTATTCAACATAGCTTTGGAAGTCCTAGCCACGGCAATCAGAGAAGAAAAAGAAATAAAGGGAATCCAAATTGGAAAAGAAGAAGTAAAACTGTCACTGTTTGCAGATGACATGATACTATACAAAAGAAAATCCTAAAGATGCTACCAGAAAACTACTAGAGCTCATCAATTAATTCGGTAAAGTTGCAGGATACAAAATTAATACACAGAAATCTCTTGCATTCCTATACACTAACAATGAAAGATCAGAAAGAGAAATTAAGGAAACAATCCCATTTACCATCATATCAAAAAGAATAAAATACCTAGGAATAAACCTACCTAAGGTGGCAAAAGACCTGTAGTCTGAACAATATAAGATGCTGACGAAAGAAACCGAAGACCACACAAACAGATGGAAAGATATACTGTGTTCTTGGACTGGAAGAATCAATATTGTTAAAATGACTATACTACCCAAGGCAGTCTATAGATTCAATGCAATCCCTATGAAATTACCAACAGCATTTTTCACAGAACTGGAACATAAAATTTTTAAAATTTTGTATGGAAACAATAAAGATCTTGAGTAGCCAAAACAATCTTGAGAAAGAAGAACAGAGCTGGAGGATTCACACTCCCTGACTTCAGACTATACTACAAAGCTACAGTAATCAAAACAGTATGGTACTGGCACAAAAGCAGAAATATAGATTAACAGAACAGGACAGAAAGCCCAGAAATAAACTCACGCTATGAACCTAAAATTGCTCTAAAAATAAAGTCTACAGGAATTCCCTGGCTGTCCAGTAGTTAGGACTCCATGCTCTCACTGCTGAGGGCATGGGTTCAATCCCTGGTCAGGGAACTAAAATCCCACAAGCTGTATGGTGTGGCAAAAAAAAAAAAAAAAAAAAAAAAAGAAAGTCTACTAAAAAAGGCAATTCTTTGTTGGTTTCATTACTTTTTGAGAATCAGCATTTGCTTTTTATGTTCATTGGTTAATTATAGGTTTTAAGTTGGATATTTACCTCCTTTGCCCATTTTTCTAAAGGAACTTTCTCTTTCATAGATTTGTTAGTGCTTTGAATATATTAGTGATTTTAGCCCTTTATTTGGAGGAAAGAAGAAATGGTGTGTTCAGGCCAATTGCTTTATGTGAACACTTAACAGACCAAAGGTGCATTCCTACAGACTGTGGGCCTTGTACAGTGAACCACCCAAGAAACCAGCTCTTTTTTTGAATAAAGGACAAGATGGAGTAAGCCTTTTCTCTTGCTTCAAAGGCATTTCAAGGCATTTGGGACATAGTTACTTACAGAGAAGAACTTTTGTACTTGGAAGGAAACAATGTAGATAAGCATTGGAAATAAGGTAGAAGATAGGTCGTAAGATACAGTCATCCCATCTCATCAGTTACCCTGGCATATGTTTGCAGAAGACTTGTCTTTTATTTATTCGTAAAAGGTGTCCTTATATTAAGAAAATCCATGATATGGGCACCATAGACCAAATGTTTGGGTCTCCTCCAAAATTCATATATTGAAACCTAATCTCCCAGTGTATTAGGAGGTGGGGCCTTAAATTATAAGGGTGGAGTCATGAATGGGATTAGTGCCCTTATTAAAGAGCCTCCAGAGAGCTTCCTTGCCCCGCCACCATGTGAGGCTACAGCTAAAAGACAGCCATCTACGAACTAGGAAGTGGGCCTTCAGCAGACAGTGAATCTGCCAGTGCCTTGATCTTGGACTTCCAGACTGCCTAACTGTGAGAAATAAATTTCTGTTATTTATGTCACCCAGTCTATGAATGGACTAACATATGGGACTAAACTTTTTTCCTTGGTCATCTATATTTTACTTTATTATATTTATTTATTTATTGCAAAAGCAGAATTGTCACATTTATCATTCTTTCATTTTATGTCTCTGGGGTTTGTATCATACTAAGAGAGGTCTTTCTTATTCTTAAGACTATAAATACAAAATATTTTATAGTATCATCACCATGCACTTCCTCAAAGGACTACATTTCATATTACTCATTCACACAAAACCTTGAAATGGTACCATGAACAACAGGTTGTCAACTAGGGATGATTTTGCTCCCACCATGGAACATTTGGCCAGGTCTGGAGACATATTTTATCTACACACTGGGGGTGTGCTACTGACATCTGTGGGTAGAGGCCAGGGATAGAGCTAAACCCCTGCAATGCACAGGACAGCTCCCTCCCACCTCCAACAAAGAATTATCCAGCTCAAAATGTCCATATGGTGATGAGGTTGAGAAAACCTAACGTAAACCATCTCTCTTCCCTGGTTGTTCTGATACCCACTGTTTCGATCTTCTGTATAAAATCAAACATTGAAAAGAGTGAATGAGATGGAAAAGAAAGAAAAAGGGAGAAATTGGATAAGGAAATTTTGGTAATCTTACCCCACTGATCGTATCCTTAACTCAGTCAGCCCCTGTAATTCAGCTCCAAAAGCTTAAATTTAACAAACATCATTTTATAAAGTACACCAGAAAAAGAGTTAGAATATTGGAGGAAAAAACCTGGCAAACATTACTGGCATACTACTAAGGGACAGAAGCATGAAGAGACTAATTATTATGTAAATGCCTTTATTTGAACTAATACATTGCTACCAGATTACATCACTTTTCAGAGTTAGAGTAACATTGTGATCTTGAAAACTATAGCAAACAGCTTGACAAAGCAAGAGTACATTAAGTCCTACATATATGTTTATTTTTTAGTGACCACATCTCCTTGTCTTAGGTGTAAAATTAGAAAATTTATTATACACTTAGCATACTTGGCCTACCGTATCCTGCCTAAATTCTGAGCCCACTCTCTCCTCAAAAGTGTCATATTCAACAGCACTTTAAATCTAAAGAGAGAGTTTGATGATACAGGTTTTAAAACAAATAAGCATATATTGAACCAAGTGTTTTAAGACAAAATATGTCAATTGTTTACAGCTTCGGTGTGAGAGGGAAGATGGAAATTCAAGGTACATTTTTCTTCTACCTATAATGTATGTTTTTTACTTACTTGAAGACCCCTTAAAAAAGTAGCAAAATCAGCAGTCTTATTTAATGTAATCAAAATATTCTTAAATGTACAAAAAAGGATCATGTAGAAAGAATACTGTAAAAAGATACTGATTTTTAAGAATAAACGAATATGAAAAGCTTCTATTACATTCTACACAGCCAGTTACTTCTGTAAATTTTCAGTACTAGAGAGATAAGCGAAGGATACTCATATCCAAATACCCTCTGACCACAGTTCTTGAATAAGAACTAGCATACTGGATGAAAAGCAGAATTATTGTCTAATAATATTCATATCCAATCATCTAAGCAAGTCCCAGGAGGTGGACATTCTAAGAGGGAAACAGAAACAGAGAGAAATACGTACAGCAATGGGAAACGTCAAGGGCAGCGATCTAGGAGGAGCGAGTAAATGATTTGGCTATGAGCACATTTCAGGTGGGCATGACAAATCCACCTTGACTACAGGAAAGAGGAGTTGTTATTAAAACTCTTTCCCCTGAGGGCTCCCATGATGAGCTTAGTCTTGTTAAAAGTCCTTTAAATAACCAATGGTTCCTTAAGCCATGAGCACTTCACCTGGAAATTGCTGACCTGCTAATCATGCACTTGGGAGCAAGGTTGTTTTTATTCAAATTGGTTATTTTACACTCTCTTCATTCCCCTGCCCATCAAGCATGCAAACACAGTCATGACCATCTTGGGCTTTACTTCCACAAGGTCTTCCGGGAGAGCGTACACCCTGGCTCCAATTCTTCTAGCCATTGACACTGCGTACCTATTTTTGGAGGAAACAATAATTAAGGTGAAATTCTGGTCAGTCAAGGGCACAACATGAGACATGTATTTCCTCTTATATAATCATTTGTCTGGGACGCAAAACTTCTATAGTGAAAGTTCAAATCGGAATGATTTCATTTTTCGTTATTTTGTTTTCTGTTTTATTTTGTTTGCGAGGTCACTTATAAGTGACACCAGATTTTTAAGCTCTACTATTTTGGGCTGATAATATTTATTCACTCTTTTTCTACAATATAAAATGAGAAATAATTTTGGAGCACTGATTTGATATGAAAAAAATAGTTTTCTAGAATATATAATTACCCAGATTGATATTCTTGTTGAGCATGTAATAAGATAATAGTAACTCTCATGAGATCTTAGAGATTTGGGGTGGAAAAAATTATGCCAGACGCAAAATACAAGTTGGTAGATGCAGTGAATACTTCCAAATATTCAAGGGAGGGGAGAGAGCCTACATGGTACATGGCCAGAGTGGCCGAAGCAAGGAATGCAAAGTGTAGAGAAAGGAAGGGAGAAAAGAACATGACATGTCCAGCTGGGGAAATCTGCAAGAGCTTCCCTCAATTAATACACAAGGCATTTCTAGGTGTTCTGTAACAGGAATCTTTAAAGATGATCAAGCATCTGGAAAAAGAAGCCTCAGGAGTTCTCTATAAATTATGGATATTAAATCTTTATCATATTACGCTACAAATATTTTTTTGAGGGCAGAAATGACGTGCTTAACCACGAAGTTTTGCAGTAATGTTTCTTAGCTATCCTGTGAAGCCCAGCTGGGGGCTGATTTTCAGTGTGTACTGGGAAAGTTTTCATGGGTTACCCATGAAACCAGATCACAGTCTAGGTCTTTGGAGAAGGGAAGACAGGTGGAAAAGACCTCAATACTGTTGAAACACAGGAAACTTTCAAGGCACAGTTCCACCGGAGGGTTTAGCATCCTACCCACTTAAGGGACCAAGATAATAAACTCAACATACATAGTAAATTGGTCTATGCACAGTAAGAGAGACATCACTAGATAATGTGCGTTAAAAGAGTGCGACAGAAGAATACTCTTATCAAAGGCATGGTTATTCTTAGCTCATCTTTCACTTGTGAGTTTGCAGCTAAGTTGCATTAAAACATACATTATTTCTGTAATCTACTAAAGCAACGACTGACTGAGCACCTACCTACTAGGTCAGGTGCAACGCTAGGCTCTTACAGATTTTATACATTTCAAAATCTCCAAGGTAAGTATTATTATTATTATTATTTTTTGCGGTACGCGGGCCTCTCACTGTTGTGGCCTCTCCTGTTGCGGAGCACAGGCTCCAGATGCGCAGGCTCAGCATCCATGGCTCACGGGCCCAGCCGCTCCGCGGCATGTGGGATCTTCCCGGACTGGGGCACGAACTCATGTCCCCTGCATCGGCAGGCGGACTCTCAACCACTGCGCCACCAGGGAAGCCCTCCAAGGTAAGTATGATTGATCCCATTTTACTGATGAGGAATCTGAGGCTAGAAGAGGTTTCCCCCAGGTGACATCATTCTCAAGTGGCAGAACCTGAATGAGAATGCAGGTCTGCCTGACTATAACGCCTGTGCTCTTGCCAGGATATTATGCAGCATCCCTTACTTGGCATTATTGTGCTTGTCATCTTCCGTTAGATTGCCGCTCTTAACAAGGTCATAGTTTATGCAGCCTGGCTGGATGGCATCAATTAAATCCACAACTGCCAAACTGGAGCTGATCGTCTTGTCCTAGTGTAAAAGGACAATACATCTGAGAATTTCAATGTGTACAGATTAACGTGGATTACCTATATAAAGCTGCCAGAAACAAAGACCAGTGAATTAAAAAAGAATCACGCTTTGGCCCAACAATGATTCTCACTCACAAAGAAACCAAAAGCTAGCCTTCCAAATTATAGATACTTTCTAGAGCAAACAGTGTTTAATAGTCAAACATGGAATTCTTACCTTAAAACTCTGAATGGAAGTTGATTTTCCAGCTTCACTCAATGTTCTGTTCACCCAGCTTACAATGATGTCATCATTAGCTTTCTGACCGTCTCCAAGATCTTCCAGGACATTGAGGGTATATCTAAAAGAAGCAGAAGAAAAGGTCCTGATCTACTTCATGAGAAAAAATTCAATTAGAAAGATGCTTTATCTTTAATTTCTTCTCTTTAGGTTTAGATTTCATGGAAAGAGAGTTGCACTGTATGAAAAAAAAACAACCAACATTTCAAGTCGTAGTGGCTTGCCATTGAGCTGCCTTTTGCACTGGTGGGGGGAAGATTCTCAGTGCTTTAATGAGTAAGCCCAACAGTCTACTGCAGTCTCATTTTGTACTAGTCCAACCATAGTAAGGACTTAAAATAAGCTGTGCTTTGGCTGGTACCCAGTTATAATGAATGCTTTTCAGCATTACAGTTAAGAGATCTTTCTCAAATGTATACATGGGGTATTCATAATTTTTGCTATTTTTATTCACCGACACTAAATGAGGCTCAAGTCTGTCTGTCAGGCTTCCTATGCAAAAAGGGAAATAGTCACAGTTCTGCTGCCTCACTTTCAAGAAGCCAGCTCTCATTGGCCATCCAACATATATTCATTACTTAAACTCACTTCAGAGTCTAAACACAGAAATTTCAAAGATGTAGTCATCGATACATTTGCTTAAAAATAAGGACTAGATCACAGACTTGTATTATAGTGAAGCTTAAACAGCTAAAATTGTGTACCATACCTTCTCATCAGCTGCCAGACTAGAGCTAAAGTCAGGGTTTGGTTCCCATCATTCAGGTCTTGCCCTCCAATGCCAACCAGGGAGAATTTGGCAGGATGCTTCCCTAATTCAACAGCATAGTTGCAGTTTTCTAGCTGCAAACACACAAAAGCAAATGCTTAAAAGATTTTTCACTTGTTTAATCTGTATATGGACGTGTGCACAAAACTAAGACACAGTTCCTTTCCTGAAGAAGCTCAGAGCCAACGAGTTTCCCAAACAAAAGAAACAAATTGTGAATTAAAAGTCTGTAAGAAATACGTGCAGCAACCTAATTATCTACCTTTTTCATGTTGGCTCCAAGTTTCGGGTATGGAGGTTTATTCACCTTACTCCAGTCAACAGGAACTTTAATTCGTTCGTATAACTGTAAGATTACCAGGGCGTCTTGCAGGTCACTAATGATTTAAAAAGAATTTGATCAATGCTTTCAGACAGCTGGGCCTATGTTTCCTTAAAAACAATAACACTACACTGTCAAACAAGATATATAAAACCATAGATAATATCCAAGACTCCTATTTTTTTAATCAATCTGTGCTGAAAGTAGAGCTAACACCATCCAATTCTCTTAAAAATATTTATTGAGAGCTTATCGTTTGAAAAGTACTGTTCTAGAAGCTGGGCACATAGGACAAAAATCCCTGGCCTTTAAATCAGAGAGAGAGAGAGAGAGAGACAGAGAGAGAGAGAGACAGAGAGAGGGAAGAAACAAGTATATGGATAATATGATTTGGGGTGTATTTAATTGCTATGAAAAAAAAAAAAGAACGAGGTTAGGGGTTAGGTAGTGGTAGGTGGTGGTCAAGATCTGAATCAGTGGCTTGAATATAGCAAGGGAATAACGCATTAGATGTGGAAAAGAACATTCCGGGCTGACAGAACAGTGAGTACAAAGGCTTCAAGGCATCATGGATGGTCTGCTTAAGGCACCCTCTGGTCTCTGTTTCAAAATACAAATATCTGTTCCCTACGGTGTTAGAAAGACATTTATACATTCTTTCACTTAATGTTAATGATCATGTAAAGAAATAATCTGGGCTTTTGTGTATTTGGAAATGAAAATGGGAGTCACCACTCAACATTTTCCAATATAAGTAATATGCTACAAACTAACATTTAGGAAAGGTTTAGAGCTGTAATTATTTGTGCAGCGTCCATTCATGATGTTCATAACTGTTTACAATAGCAGTAGGAAGGCTTACGCATAGAGATGGTTTACATGGGGATTAACACCAAGAGAGTTCATCCAGTTACGGAAGGTTCTTTCTTCACGAGTTTCTCCTATTAAAAATATTCACAATGTTTATATATTCATTAAATACCTTGTATATGTGCATATAACATCAACCCACATATAAGATTATTTTATTTCTTCTTTACAGATCTAGAGCTTTTTCTCCATTGTGAGTCTCTAAGCAGCCTCTCTAAATACATTCTCTCTAGATACATGCTTCTTTTTTAAACTGGATGAATTTATTTTAAAAGTAAAGAATACAACCTTATTAATAACCAGTTAAGCAATTTAGAGGTGTATGAAGTTTTTAAAATCTCCTCCTCTGTCTAATCCTTCTCCAGTATCTCCCCAAATCCCCATACCTCTAAAGTAACTGATGTTATCAGTTTAGTTTTTATTTTAAAAATTTGCTAGGGTCATATCATATAAACCTCTATACTCATATTAATCTACATCTTCCCTCTACCCATTTAACAAATACTAAACTACATATATGTACTCCTTTTACATGCCTATATTAGAGCAACAAATTATTTGAAACTTCAAAAGCATAAAATTTAAAGATTTTATAGTAATGATAGTAGACATGCAATGAACTACTATTTACATTTGTTAATTTTTAAGTACTATACTTCATGCATATATAATCTGGCAAAGGTAAACTCTGCCTTTCCTGAACTTAAACGAATAATTACCATGCATTATTATTATTTTTTGAGTAGGTTAAGTGTGAAAGGAACTGGGGCCAGTTTCAGTTAGTCTGACTGGAAGAATGAAACATAAATATTGTAAATTTATAAATTTTGTGCAAATGTGTGTAAATTTTATGCATATAGGCATTTTTCTGGTGAGAGGTTTAAAAAGTGACCTAATTCTAAAATATTAAAATAAAACATTGGTTTACTAAGTGGCCTTAAACTAAGTGACCCTAGGCTAGCTTATTTTAAAAGTTCCCTTGTATCATTCCTTTCTATCAGCTGACACTTTTTACTCAGCCCTTGGGACTACTTCTAGCAGACGGTTGCTAAAGGGGATAAGGAAACTTATTAAAGTCAAGATTATGAATTTCTATGTATTTCTACTCTGTAGTAGCCTATGTAGCCTATGTATTTCCACTCTGTAGTCCCAAACATAATTTAAGAAACCTTTAGTTACCTTCTAATAGAGTCCAGTCAATATCCTGGTTCTCTGGCTTAGTTAGTGCCGGGTATTTATTAAACAGGTTAGCCACAAAGGCTAAGTTCAGTTTGGGGTTTCCACTGACGACATCAGCAGGGGTAACAAACTGTCTGCAACCTAATTTGTCTGCTTGTTGAAGCATGCTCTCGGCTCTCTTCAAATCATCTGTTTCCTGTTGAAGTAAAATAAGAAGACATTTTTTAAAAGACCATACTAAAAATGTAGAAATGTTTTCCTACAATGGTAGGCTGGGTATACAATTCTGTTTTCTCTTAGCCAATATATGGTACTTATTGTTTTGAATGCAAAAAAAAAACCCCAAAAAGTTGGCTGTGCTGGATATGCAGTACCTTGAAAATACCCTAGATGGCACCAGATCGTATATCTAAGGACAGAATACATTTAACTCAATAGAGATTACATCTCTCATGGCAAAATTCATCAAGAAAAAAGCAAAACCTGTTCAGATTTTTAAATTAAGCCCTAAAGAAGGTGTAAGGCTGAAAAAGATGATGGAATTATGAGAAAATATTTTAAAAATAATAATCAGGGATACCAGGTTCCGATAATTTTATTTCAAGTTTAAATTGCATATTTTAAATCGTTGTTTTTCTCTTCAACTATTTTTTGTTTGTTTTATTTTACTTTTCCACCCGGGAAGCAAAGTTGTCCATTTCTATAAAAAAAAATACTTACTTTCAACTAATTCCTAGGACTCCTAACTTTTCTTCTTCTCCATTTTGCCTTTTTTTTCTTCTGGAAAGATGCATGCTGATCTCTTGACTAACGTATGGTTTGGTGAAGATTTTTAAGTTATAGATCTGATGATTTCAGACCAATGTAAAAATAGTTTCCCAGGTGCTCACCATTCCCACCTCCCACCAATAAAACTTCCTCCTCCTGGAGCTGCAGGAGAAACAGTTGCTTTTGGATTATTCCTTTCTAGTGACCTGCCCTCCAGACTGTTCTTGGCAGCTACAACAGACATCTCCACCCCAGTCTACCCCAGGGCAAAAGTAGCTCTTCTGGAAAACAGTGTCATGTGAAAGGAAAAGGGATTTTATAACTAGGAGGAAAAAAGAGAGAAAGGGAACTTGAGGAATGTTACTTCTAAACCAACACGGTGCATGCAGATTGTATAGTTTGAGAGTCTTAACTCTGTCTTTAATGGGTGGTGGTATCTTTAGTTTTTTAATCTCCAGTGAGGTGCCGTGACTGTCTGGGACTCCAGAACAATGTGTATTTATTGTGTTACCCTTCTCTGTTACCATCTGCAGAGCAATCAGTAACCACGAGCAGATGGGCAATTGAGTGGGATTCAGCCTTTCTTCAGGACTCTCTGTGAGCCTAGTGACTTCCTCTCACAGAGCCTATTTTATTTCTTGTAACCTATCAGTTGTTACTTTAATGCCTCTGGTTTATGCTATTTACCATCTTTATTTTAAAATCCCTTATTCATTGATCATCTTGGCATTCCTAAACAAAAAGCATTGATAATATTGGAATAGAAGGAAGCTTTAAAATAGCCCAAAAATTTTAAAAATTCAAATAGTTAAATACATTGTAGAATAGTGAAACAAAAAATAATCAAATAAAAAATATACATATGCAAAAAAGAACTTCAGCCCATACCTCACATCATATTCAAAATTAACCCCAAACACACACACACACACACACACACACACACACACACACACACAAATGTATAAACCCAACACATACATCTAAAACCCAAATGTAAAACTAAATGTAAAACCCCGAACTATAAAACCTCTAGGAGAAAACATAAGGAGAAATGCTTGTGACCTTGTGTTAGGCTAAAAGTTTTTAGATACAACACCAAAAGCATGATTCGTAAGAGAAAAAAAAAACTAAATCTGACTTTGTCAAAATTAACAACGTCTGTTCTTTGAAAAACACCGGGACTAAATATCTGCAAATCACATATCCAATAAAGGACTTGTATTCAAAATATATAAAACACTCAAAACTTGACAAGAAGAAAACAAACAATGCAATTAAAATGGGTAAAGTGTTTAAACAAAGATATATGGATGGCAAATAACTATGTGAAAAGATGTTCAACATCACTTGTCATTAGGGAAATGCAAATTAAAATCACAATGAGACACCTCTACACCTGTTAAAATGATTCATGTTTAACCACACTAAGGTGTCAGTGAGCATGTGGACGTACTGGTACTTTCACGTCCTGCTGGCGGCAATGTGCGAAGGTACAACTACTTTGGAAAACAACTTGGCAGCTCCTTAAAAAAGTTAAACACACACATACCATACTACCCAGCCATTCTACTCCTAGGTATTTACCCAAGATAAATGAATGCGTATATGCATACAAAGACTTGTATATGAATGTTCAGAGCAGCTGTATTTGTAATAGCCCCAAACTGGAAACAATTCAAATGTTCATCAACAGGTGAATGGGTAACAAATTATAGTATATCCATTCACTGGACTATTATTCAGCAATAAAATAGGAATGAATTTATGATACATGCAACAACATGGATGAATCTCAAAATAATTATGCTGAGTGAAAGAAGCTAGATAAAAAATAAGAATACATACTGTATGATTCCATAAAATTCTCAAAAATTCAAACTAAACTTAAAGAAAGTAAATCAGTGGTTGCCTGGGATGGAGGAGTATGGGAGTATGGGGGCAGGGAGGAATTACAAAGGATCATGAGGAAACTTGATGTGGTGATGGATGGATATATATATATATATATATATATATATACACAGCTAAAGAAGATATAAGACTGAAAAAGATGAAGGACACTGAGAAACAAGGGGAAAAGCAAGAGGAAAGGCTCAGAGGTAAAATGAGTGTGTGTGTGGTGGGTACAGAGTAGTGGGAAATTGCACTGGTATAGCAGGGCCTTACATGATCAGCAGAACATTTCGGATTGAACTCTAGAGTCAACGGGGAAACCTTGAAGGATTCTGAGGAGGTAAGAGACAATGAAGGGAGTGCTTTAAGATCAACTAGGGAGGAGTGATAGAGACAGCTCCCTTAGTGCACAAGAGGGCCCCTTGTTCGTGCCAAGAGTGACCTGAACTGAAGAATTTCACAGTTAAAAACAGACAGAAATATAAGCACTACAAAGTCAGTTACAAATTCAGTTCTGATAAGGGCAGCATAAATGGTTTAGCCAGTGTAATCCACTCAATCCTACTGTGAAATATGCTAGAAATGTGGATTTTTAAAAACCAGTAGAATACATTCCACATCTAATGAGTACTAGCAACAACAGGATCCTAGAAAGTTGGGACTAAATAGTCTAGGCCAACTCTTTACTTCATGTATGAACAAAGTGAAATCCAATTTCGGGAAGGAACTTGTCCAAGGTCATTGAACAAATAAGTGATGTAATCAGGGAACATGTTCTGTGACAGTAATTCCCCAAACTGGATTTCAGGGAGCAGCAGTTTGTAAACATATTCACATTACTCTCAACACAGGAATATTACAGATGCATATATGAATATGTAGTCATTAAATCTATCACTGTGATTGTAATCCAAATACTTGGAAAACGTTAGTCTCTAGTGCTTATTTCCCCACACTTGCTTTGAATATTTTATGCCATCCATATGAACCAATGCCACCATAATTACAGAACTCACGAATAAACTGTTAACATAAATCAAAGCATCTTTCTGCCTCTGAATTACACCTACAGTAATAAATTTTAAAATAATGCTTAAAATTGTCAACACCACAACATGCAATTATAAAAATTCTTGTTATTTATAAGAAATTGACAACAACTTTGTAAGCTTGTAGAATTCAAAAGAACACCTATACTTACATTGAAACCTGACATGTTAATATCTATCCGTGGTTCACCTTCCTTTTGTCCTTTTGGTGCAATTTGATTGAGAAGATGAAAATAGGCTTTGGAATCCTACAAATGAATTGAAAATGTCAGTGAGATCACATTTATAAAGAATGAATGTATCCTATTGTCCCATGTTTGGAAGGATACTTGCATCGGATTTTGTGAGAATGTACGACACAAATCTCTATCTTCTAATTTAACAGCTCCTTTCCCCAGAAAAGTCCACTTTTCTGGCCTTAGGTCTGCCTTGAATATGGATGAACTGGATTTTGTCATGACTTTACAATTTATTGAAGTCATCAATACAATAATGCTAGTAAACACGTAACTAGTTCTGTACCTTCACTGAGTTACTGAAGTCAATAAGCTTGATAGATAAAACAAGCAAGAGAAAAAAGTAGGACAGGAGAAATCCAGGAAGCATAGGGAAAGAAAAAATAAACAGGTTACATCATTACAAAGCACAATATGTATATACCATAAGGTATGGAGAAGAGATTAGCTGTGTTAAAGATGTATTTAAATGACAAAAATTTTAAAACGAGTTAACACTTGAGGTGGTGAAATAACATTAAACCCTTAATTATCTGAATATATTTAACCAAACAAGCTTCTCTTTGTTTTAAGCCCCTGAACTCTTTCATCACTTGAACACTTTCACTTGGAATCCCAATACCTAAAACAAAATGGCATTGCTCATACGGGGTGTGCACTGGGTGCATGCAGGCTGTGTGGACACTGCACAGAACAAAACGTGAAAACCACTGTACCAAGCGCAAACACTTAGGAGGGTCTTCAACACACATGTCAAATTGTACCAGAGGACAGGAACTGGAGTGAAGATTCCTTAATCATGTTATATTTGAAGATCACCTTCCCAGCTATGACAGTTTTCTATTACTAGGCCTTGACAGTCCAGACAGATTATAAAGGAATGTTTCTTGTGGTAAACCCTACGGATTATGTGCATCCTAATCCCCTGGAGAAGTTGTTCAATATGGAGATTGCTGGATCCAACCTCAGACCTACCAAGCACAGATCTCTGGGAGCTGCCCGGAGAGCTGCATCTTAAATGAGCCACCCCAATAAGTTTGATACACTCGCCAGAAACGATTCTAAGATCGGGGAGAATCAGGTGAGTGAAAGCCACTTCAGAGCAATTCATGGAATGCAAACCCAGATCATACCATTAGTGGGCATAGGGGTTATCTCCTTCCAAGGAGTAGTGCATTACAGTTGCACTGCTTTCGCTTACAATTACCTACTAAAGGTGCAGAAACAATTCGTAATCTAACCCTATGTACTTGAGAAAGACAGGTAAAGAGCAGACCCCACAGAGTCTGTACTTACTACCCTGAAAAGGGGCTGTACAGGTGAAAATCTGAACTTGAACATACATTACCTAACAATCCTCTGCTTTTTAAAAATATTCAAAGCAGAATATTTTTTAAAAAATATTCATTTGTATATAAGATTCCCTTTTATACATTTAAATTATGTGCTCCGAACATAAAATACATTTATGAATGGTTTTTGGGAACATATCTAATGTGTAAAGCAAAATATAGCTGGCTAAGCATGTTGCATAAATTAAAAGAAGAGGTGGGGTCAGTTGGTTTTATAATTTTGGGGCCATCCTTAATTTTCACTGATGAAATCAGTAATGCAAATATATCCCATTACTTTCTCTCACCACTGAATAAACTGATGTGGTCGCAGACTATTTTCACAGCCCTATTGGCCAGTGACATCTGGTGAAGATCCTTGAGTTTGTTCCCTGTGTTCCAACATCCGGATTTTGGAGAGTCGAGTTGGTTAATGAGAATGCCAAGATATCTGCCCTGGTGATTTTGGCCCTGTCTCCCCGAGATGCCAGAGGCAACGTGTGGTAAATGAATGCTACCGATGTCTCCCGCCCTTGCGAGTTTTCCCTAGTGCTCGTGGTGAGCAGTGAGTGCCAAAATTCAACTCAACGCAAGAAATCTTTGTGGGTCTTTTATGTGCCAGGTGTTGTGTTAGAGGTGGGCTTTAGTAGGAGGGCGGTAATGCAAGGGCGGACGCTGAGGTAGGAGACACAGACATAAATAAAAGTATGTAACTACCCTCAAGAACTCAGTGCCTGAAGGAGGGAGCACATGACAGAAGGAGACAGGGAATCCTGAGGCCCTCTCTCTTCCAGGTCTTTACTAAAAGGTACACTGAGGCCTGGAAAAGGCAGTTAGCAACAGAAGAGTCATGACTGCCTGTCCTTTCGTACTCCATGTTGAACAGTAGGTAGAATAGAAAATGTTAGGACTATAATATAATACTTTTTACCCCTTTCCGCAAAATGAAAGCTAGACTTGGCGCTAGTGCTCCTTACTTGGCTCCATCTCTCTACTGAAATCTACCGTCAGGGCCAAGAGGCAACAAGGCTGGGTGATAAACTCATAGGAATGACCCCCTCCTTTAAGCTGGCATGAAATCTCCCGAGTCATTATATTCCCCCAAAGTGTCGATAACTGCACAGTTACCTTGATGTCAGCACTAAAATTGTTGATTTTCTGCCAGCCTGAGTTTTCCAAATGAAAGTTTGCCCATCTAAGCAGAAGCTCTTCTGGAGATAATTTCATAAGCTCCTCCAAGGTCTCACCGTCTCGAAGTAAAGCAGCCAAGGCTATAAGGAAAAAACCCACAACCAATATATTCCATGTAACAGTTATTACAAGTTTATTGAGTCTTTTGACACTCTATTAAGTAAGTAAGAGAGGTACTAAAAGTACTGTGACCTAGTGCCTGGTTTTCAGGTACTCACAGTCTAATAACAAAGATAAATAAAAGTAGATAATTATGATACAGATAGAAACATTGTATTATGAGAATACACAGCAAATATATATTATAACATATTCTTTATTATTCTTCACATTCCAAATACCAAATGTTCTAGCTTTTAAGTTGAACATTTTCACATTATGTCATATATTTACATAAATTGTTCTTAAATAATATTAAAATCAGAGACTTGGGGGAGTATGTTTAAAATTTTGGAGCCCTTTACTTAACCTTTTGATTAAACGAGTATACAAACCCTAAGGTATTTATATTTAAGTATAACTAATTAACTCTTGAAGTGTTAAACCTACTTTTAAAGGAATAGAATTCAATTTTACATTTTCTATAGCATCTAACATGTAAAGGCTGCTCAACAATTTTTTGTTGTTGAATTGAATGCCTAGAAGAAGCCAAGGGTTTTTTGATAAATATTCCCAGAGGTAAGAGGTAGAAGCTTGGGTGTCTGTACAGAGCACTGTCTAAATTCAAGCACTGTTTTATGAAGAAGTTGTGTAGTCCTTATGCAATAACTACCTCCCATAAGATAAAAGGAGATTTACATTGAACAAGACGGAAACTGCCTGACTTCCAAAGAGGTCTAAGCGATACCTCTAACAGGCAAATTTCATCTTTCATGGACTCTGCTTCATGCCATGTCACTCTGGCACTGAGGGATTTAAGCAAGGGCAGAGGTAACATTCCTACTTGTGCAGAAGCCTCTGCTCAGAAGAGGCCAGCAATTAGAAAAATTTTATTTGTTTAAATATAGGCCCCTTTGAGTGGATTGAAAGTGTAAGTGTAATAAAGTTTTGGATAAATGTGCAAAATAAGACTGTTGACAGGCATTGTGAGACCCTGAAATACTGAGAACCCCCAGTATATATTCTTCCCCCAAAGTAACTGAGGATTGATATGGTGATTTCCAGAAGAAAATGTGAATATTTGGAGTGATGCTTAATATTTTAAACTTCAAAAGGAGAAGATAATGTAGTACTTCCGAGCACCCCAGGACAATTGTATTGCATATGCTTATATATCCTAGAAGTCTATGATGTGATATCAAAACCTATCCTATAAGAATGATGCTTCTGCTAATTCAGGAAACATGAGACCACCAGGGGCAATTTAGAATAGTTTTGAAGAGGCCTAAATCTATGATAGAATAGAAAAGGTATGGAAAATAATAGGAGATGGTGTGCAGCAGTGGAGCTGAGGGTGGTGATGGGGTGGGGACTGTGTGGTCAGAGCAGAAAAGAATACATATTAAGTTTGGGGACTTTGGGCAAGTTCCTTAAACTCTCTGTGCTTTCGTGCCTTTATTGTACAATGAATTCTAAAGTGCCAGACAAATGTTAATTACTACTAAAGAAGAAAGTTATAATTAGGCTATTTTCCTGAATAACACTATAACATTACCTTATGTTTAATTCTAGTTATCATCTAATCACCTCAATTAAGTGAAAGCATGACAGTCTGCATGACTAGAAAAAAATAACCAATAAACGACTTTCAAAATTAGGACTGTGTTCCATTACCTTCATTCCTGCTTAATTCAATGTCAGCAAACAAACCGATCTTAATGATCTGCCAAAGCAGTCCCAAAACCAGATGAGGTTTCCCAGCCCGCAAATCTTCTGCACCAATATTCACAACGTGACACCCAATGGCAGAAGCAGAGTTCAGTGCCAAGTTCAAGTTTTCCTGCAAGACAGCCAATTT
>NW_026783635.1:0-22363 GCF_949774975.1 Lagenorhynchus albirostris | reverse complement strand
CCCCACAATGCAAGTTAATCCCTCCAAGGTCAATTGTAATTTATGTTCAATTAACTGGCTCAAGAAACCTGTTTTAGACAGAAGCCAGAAATTAGGAAACCCGTTGCTTGACTTTTTAGTGGGGAACTCTTGCTGTGAAAGCCACTATTTGGGCGCAAAATAAGAGGCTAACACAGGCTTTTTTCCTGGGTGCACTTACATCTCCTCAGCTGACCATACCGACTCCCTCCAGGGATGTGCTGGAAACCTGAAGGATTTGGATGGAAAGTCTATTGTTCCTGTGGCTACTAGATACTGTGCAAGGGAATGTGACTGCCAACCTCAGTCTCCACTTTAGCATGGAAGGTACCAAGTTAAGCTTCCTTTAGGGGCCATCAAAAAGACAGGAGGCAGTGAGAGCCGCTCCCACTGACCATATCTGAGAAATAATAGCATAAAAATAAATAATGTACTATTGAAGCAGAACCCATTAAATAAAACAAGAATCCATCAGTCCATACGGATAGAAATAAGTAAATGGATAAATAAATAAAGGAGGAAAAAGGGAAAGCTTTTTTTTTACGATAGAATACCTACTGATAAATATATTAAAATGTTGGAGTTAGAAGACCATCAGTGGATGTGAAAACCAGTGAATAAAGGTTTGATGAGGAAGAAGATAGTTACACAATAATCTCAAACAATCTCTTACTTGACAGACAACACCTTAATCAACTGAACAAAGTTAATGTCACCAGTACTGGAACAAACAGACATCACATGCCAGCTGACGCCGTGGACTGAGGGCATCTCATCTCTTCTGTGGTGCCCTTGCCAAACATGCATAACCTGAGTACAATCGTAAGGAAACATCATGCAAACCTCAACTGAGGCACATTCCATGAAATAACTGGTCTGTACTCTTCAAAATGTCAAGGTCAAGAAAGACCAAGAAAGATTGAGAAACTGTTTACTCCAGATTTAAGGCCACTAAAGAAAGATGACAAGTAAAATGTCATGTATGATCCCGGATTAGATTCTAAGTCAGGAAAAAATATATATAAAGGACATTGTTTTGGCAATTGATGAAACTTGAATATGGACTGTGGATTAGATAACAGTATTGCATCAATGTTCAATTTCCTGATTTTAATAACTTGTCTGTATTTATGTATGAAAATGTCCTTGTTCTTAGAACATACCCACTAAAGTATTTAGTAGTAAAAGCGGGCATGTCACCAACTCAATCTCAAAGGGTTCAGGAAAAAATTATATGTTATACGAAAGAGAAAGAGAGAATGATAAAGCAAAAGTCAAAATGTATACAATTAGTGATATCTGGGTAAAGGATTAAAGGATTACAGGAGTTGTTTGTATTATTCTTGCAAATTTTCTGTAAGTTTAAAATTATATCAAAATGAAAAGTTATTTTTAAAAAACTTTTTAATTTAAAACTACAGCAGAACAAAATCATTATTAGTTAAGATACATTCTAAAGTATATGAAAGTGAGAAGAACTGGTATCTAGTGTTTGATGTACAATATTCCAGAATAAAAGAGACAGTGAGAAAAGGAGGGAAACAGGGAGGGATAAATTGGGAGATTGGGATTGACATATATACACTACTATACATAAAATAGATAACTAATAAGGACCTACTGTATAGCACAGGGAACTCTACTCAGTTCTCTGTAATAACCTATCTGGGAAAAGAATCTAAAAAAGAGTGGATATATGTATATGTATAACTGATTCACTTTGCTGTTGTACACCTGAAACTAACACAACATTGTAAATCAATACTCCAATATATACTCTAATATAAATCAGTAAGTAAATAAATAAATAAGGAGGGAAACAGATTAAAAAAAGTAACAAAATGTCGATCATTCTAATTCTTGAATTTGGGTGATAGGTACATGGGGATCTGTTGTCCTAGTCTCTCTACTTTTGTGTATGTTTGAAATTTTTCCATAATAAAAAGGTTTTAACATTGTAAACCCACCTAAATTGATGCCCATCCTCCAACTCCAGCGATGACAACGATGCTAACTCAATACCCTCCCCCCTATACTGCATTCCAGTTCACCCACATTCCTGATAGTCTGGGTGAAAACTCTGGATGGTTTGGCCCAATCTCCAGATTATAATTTGGGTTCAAAAGCAGCATTTTATGGGAATTAAATGACACTTATTGGACATTCACTGATGTCCCAATACAGCAAGTAAGAGCTACCTGCTGCATTTTTAATGCATTTTGCTAATACAGAGTGATGGAGGTTTCTGTTCATCATTTCTTCTATTCAGAAAACATGTTCTACAGCACAGCTGGAATCAGAAACCCTAGAAGCTGGACAAGCTTTCAGAAAGGCAGCCAGAGGGAAGGAGCTATTCTTACCACCCTCTGAGACGACACATTCTCACACATTGCATGAACTTGACATTAGGTTCTGGAAGATTTCCATTTGAGACAACATTTATATCTTTGACTGGCTATAAAAATTTAAATCTTGGGGAAATAAGTAGAAAAAAATCACTACCTAATGTAAGATTGAAAACAAAAGTCAACATCAAGCTTCAATAGACACTTCCCGAAATATGATGGAACACTAAGTCCTTCTGGGAACCCGGACCAAACAGGAGATCCTCATGTCTACTATGACTTTCATCCCTGAAAGAAGCCCAGGTGCTACTTCATTTAGAATGTGAGAAAGCAAAGTAAAAGGGTCATGGAGTTAAACCATTTAGTAGCGACTGCGGTAATAATGATGAAATTTATATGTGTATAGCAAGTTTGAAAAAGTACCACCATAAAATGATAAAGAAATAAAAAGCACCACAGAGACATTCATTGTTTCATTTCATTCCCACAAACATCTGTAAGGTAGGCTTGGAAGGTAGAATTCATCCCTATCTTACAGGTGAATAAACTGGCGCTCACTATGATTGATGTCACCAAAGTCATATAATAGGGAAATGAGGAGGCTAGGATTCGTTCTCATAAGATTTCCCAGCTCCCAATTACCCGTATTATTTCCGAGAACAAACACCAGGAAAATTCACGTAGGCAAACATTTAATGAACATCCTGCTGTTCACAGCAGCTTCAGTACCTCACCTGTCATGGTTTCTCTAAAGCAGACTTTACAAATCAGCATAGATTATTCTAAGTCAACAGCTACAAACAGGTTCACAAGACAAAGTCAGATCTGTTTTCAGTAGAATCCGATATCAACATATTATTCACAGAAACACACAACTTGAGGCCATGGAGATTCTCCTGTCAACATCATGTGCCTGGGAGGATTTGAGAAAATCATTTTTAATTAAAAGTGCCAAACATTAGAATCAACCTGAGATATTCGAAATACTAAAGAGAATTAACCAGATAGGATGACTGGCCTAAATTTCACAGTTAATAAAGGGAGTAAAATCATTGACTTAACCTTTGTGCTCAGATGCAGGTTTAATTCCTACTACACATAATGAAAACGCTGCCTGCAAACTCCATAACCAAACTTCATAAAAATGCAGCATTATCATTTGAAACCTACTGTATTTTAAAAATGATTCCAAGAGAGGTTATGCAGATCTGGATGCACTAGGAGGTGAAGGAGGTTCAGGAAAGTCCAGGAGCAGAGAAGAGTGATGAAGTCTCCTCCCATAGTAAGCACTGCAAAAGTATTTGATAAATATTTGATACAGAAATAAAGTGGAGGTAAATTCAGGGTTTTCTTAGCAGACATATCCTGGGTTCATTTTTATATTAAAAATGAACAACTGGGACTTCCTTGGTGGTCCCAATACACTTGGGAGTCCCAATGCACTCCCAATACAGGGGGCCTGGGTTCGATTCCTGGTCAGGGAACTAGATCCCGCATGCCACAACTAAAGATCCTGCATGCTGCGACAAAGACCCGGTGCAGCCAAATAAATAAATAAATATTTAAAAAAACAGAAAAAAGACCAAACCTAAAAGAAAAAAAAGAACAGCTGATGTGGTTACTATTTCTCAGATTGTTGAGGGATCCAACTCTAAGTTTCTCTCGGTATTAGTTTGCTAGGGCTGCTGTAACAAAAACCACAGACGGGTGGGGGAAAAACAACAGAAATTTATTTCCTCAGTTCTGATGGTCCAGAATCAAACTACTGTTGGCTTTGATTTCTTCTGAGGCCTCTCTGGGCTTGCAGATGGCTGCCTTCTCCCTGTGTCTTCACATGGCTTTTCTCTCTGTGTGTGTGCATTCCTGGTATCTCTTTTTGTGTACAAATGTCTTCTTATTTTTAGGACACCAGTCATATCGGGTTAAGGTCCATCCATATGATCTCATTTAACCTTAATGATCTTTTTAAAGGCCCTATCTCCAAATACAGTCACATTTTGAGGTACTAAGCAACCCCTAGTTAGGGCTCTAGCATGTGAACTTGGGGGGCCCATAACATTCCCATTGCCTGAATTCTCAGCCCATTTATTGGAGAGTCTTTGAGCCAAGCTGAAACAAATTTCACCTGGTATTTGAACACCTTCCCCAAGCCAAACCAAGTTTCAGATTTTCACCAAACTCATGTTGGCAGGGTTCCCCTTGTACCCTCTGTCTGCCCCCCACTGTAAGTATAGAGGTACTGGTTTATTCTAATAATAGAGCAAAATTTAGCGAAAACATCTCTTTACCTACTTGAAAGCTATCCAACTTCATTTTTCCTAAAAAGAAAAGGCAATACTTCAGATATTTACTTGAATCAACTTATTGGAGTTGATTGCCCCATTTGCCCTGTTACCAGCTAGACAACCACAGGGTTACCTTTATCTTTGTTTCTATAACCAACAAAGGTGAAAATACTATCAGGTAGAAAAGTATATAATTTAGTCAATGACAAAGGCAAAACATTCCTGTGGCATGTCTTTTGAGGGGCGTGTGGAGAGATCCTGCAGCTAGACATCAAGAGTTCATGCTGGGTGAGGGCCTTTAGCTCCCTGCTTCTCATCTCAAGCCACTGCTTTAAGTTACTCTTCTAGAGAGAAGATGTATAATGAAGACTTGACTATATCTTACAGGTGCCTCAGGATATTGTGGAATGTTGTAACTCTAATATTTGTCAATTACGTAACATGACATGAATATGTCAATGATGAAGAAAGAGTGATGTTGTACACCACTGACAGCAAAATCTTCCACCTAACAGGCGACCCTATTTCTGGTGACCTTGCCACTGATTTTCACTGTTTTCCTGCCCCCAGAATGAGATCTCTGACACTGCAGATTTTGCGTTGCAAAAAGTCCTCCAGGGACTTCCCTGGTGGTCCAGTGGTTAAGAATCTGCCTTCCAATGCAGGGGATGTGGGTTCAATCCCTGGTCGGGGAACTAAGATCCCACATGCCATGGGGCAACTCAGCCCGTGCGCTGCAACTACTGAGCACACGGGCCACAACTAGAGAGACGCCAGCGCTGCAATGAAGAGCCCACGCACCGCAATGAAAGATCCCACATGCCGCAACTAAGACCCAATGCAGCCAAAAAAAAAAGTCCTCCACAAACAAGTGGATGAGTTAACACACTCTCCCCTGATATAAAACAACTCAAAGTGCTTAAACATTGCTGAAGAAAATCACACAGCCATGCACAAAAGGCTGCCCCTTGGTCTCCAATTCCTCTTTTGTCCTTGACACTGACAAGCAAGCTTTGCATTTCTGGTCAGCTTCCCCTCCCATTTTCCATTGTGATATTAACATTTAACCTTCTCAAGTCTTTCACTTTCTGCTACGCTTAGGGTGACCAATCTTCCTGGTTTGTCCAGGACTAAGTGGGTTCCCTGGTAGGATATGGGACTTTCAGTACAAAAACCTTTTTACCCTCCTAACCCCTCACTTATCATCAAATGACTACCCATATCTCAAAAAAGAAAATTAAGGTTATCAGGTGTGAACTGCCCCCAAATTTTTCCTCCACCAACCCCTACGTGGACATACATCTGTAGCCTTCACTTGCCTTTAGTCTTAGAGGCTAGCATACCCTCTCTGTTGCAATTTCAACATTCCCTCCTCTTTCCCCTCATTATACAAATATGCACAAGTCTTCCCCATCTTCAAAATCGGATATCCTCCCCCCACCATGTTCCCCTTTGTTGACAGCCCTACTCCAAGCCTTTCCTTCACCATAAACTTCCTGAAAGAGATCCAGAACGATCTCATATACTCCAATGGCTCCTCCCAAATTTTTATCTCCAGCCCACTCCTCTCTACTAAAAGGCTATGTCTTCATTTTCCGAATGAACATCTTATCTTGATAACCCACAAGTTTCTCAAACTCAAAATTTCTAAAACCAAGCTACCATTCTTCTTTCCAACGCGCCCCTTCTTCTAAAGTTACTGTGCCAGCAAATGGAACCACAATCTGCCCAAATTTCCAAACCGGAAACCATGCCCTTTCTTTCATCTTCTCTTTATTCCCCACCCCCTACACCCATACTAGCCTCCTGTCTCCTAAATACCTTCTCTTGTTCATCACTTTCACTCCTGGACGCCACTGTTATCACAACAGCCTCCTCGCTGGTTTCTCAGGCCCCACCTCCTTCAGACTATCTTTCATGAGCTTGTCTGTGAGGTCACAGATCAAGTTATTCCTACTATGTGGGAGTATAGAAAATCTTTGATTTAGCCTTCTGAACACCAAACTGGCTACAAGGATGTCTCCTTGGGCTTCGTGAACAATTTCTAATTTGTTCACAAAAATGACTGGATCGATGTCCCCACTGGCTTTGTGGCTGATTCAAACAACAGTATAAATTAAAGTAGTCAAAGGTAGTCAAAAAGGCTGCCCGTGTTTCTTTGTAGGAATGCCAAGTATAGTCCCTATATCTGTTTTACCCTGGCCTCTGGGGGTTAATGTTTGCTAACAAGTTGAGCTGTTACAGAAGCCACTGGTCATTTCACACCATTAGCTGTTATGATTTTCAACTTATGTCCTACGGTATCTCCTCCTGCTTCTCTGCTCCAGCCACAGTGGCAAACTTGTCATTTTCTAAGTAAGCCACTTTCTCTCCCAACCCAGTGCCCTTGCCCGGAATACCCTTCTCCTCCTTCAACATTCTCAAACTAATTTATTCAGAAATTAACAATAACACTTTTCACTTGGTAAAAGAAAAGACCACTGGAGGGTCGCATCTGCCTAGAAGTTGTGCTGCTCCTGGCACAGTTTGCAATCAAAGCTCTTCTTTGCCCTGCTCTGTACCATAGGAGGGCTGATCTGGTGTTTCCCAGGTTCTGCATCAGCTGGTTTCTTGCTGGATTTAGCTGAAAGGGGGTCCTGGTGATGGATTAGAGAGTGAAAGACAAGACTGCAGAATACTTCTCTCTCACTTATCTTCTCCATAGCTCCAGCTCCACTACACACGTTGCCCTGTTACATCTTCTACGAGGTGACTGACCCCTGGTGTCTGATACCTGCTTCTTCTGTCCATCTGGTCTACCTGAGGCAACAGCCTTCTGAGATTGCTCAGCTCTGATTGCCTTCGAAGCCCCTCCTGTCCTCTGTGTAACCAATTCACTATGGTCAATTCTTTCCCTTATATATAATACTCAGAGTGGCTTCTGTTTTTCCTGGTTGAACTTGGATATAAAAAAAACAAAAAAAACATTTCCTAAAAAAAACAAAAAAAACATCTCCTCATCTCTACTCCTCCTGCCTTGAGCCCACCACAAAGGCTCTCAAGGGCTCTCTTCCTCCAGGTTGCTGGTTTAACTTTTGTGTCTCCACAGCACCTGTGTATACTGCTATGTGTTGGGATTGTGGTTTTCTTATCAGCTCCACCCCTGGCTGAGCTCTTGAGGGCAGAGACAATGTCCTGTTAATCTCAGCACCCGCCATGTCCTGCTCACAGCTTAGGGGACATTAGGTGCTCAAGATTTTAAAACACACACGTGCACATGCATGCACACACACAGCTTTTTCGGTCTAAAAAAGGATTCCATGTAATATGCTAGAAATATACAAAGATTTAAGGCAAGACCCGGAATAGAGTAACAAAGAATTTCAGTGAAAGCTAGTAAAAATGTGGATTTTTTTTCTTACTGTGGATTTTTTCATGAAAGGGGAAGGCACGCTAGTAGTTGGGTTTCCTTCTTCTCTTTGGAGTACGGCATGTTGTTTTTCAGTCCGCTGGATCACAGTCCTGTCATTGGTGGAAAAGTCACCTTTTATTTCATTGAAGCAACTTAATCAGTACAGGTATTAATTACCCTAGCAACTGCTTTGGAACAATAAGGCACTGTCTGGTGGCCAAGCAGGGAAAAATCAAAGGAAAGCATCTCAGGATTCTAAGAGACCTTCACAACTTTGAGGACAGAGGACTATTCCCTTAGGAATCAGGACTCCTCCAGAAAAAATCTGGAGCTTTTTGAGAGAGGAACTTAATTATTATATTCAATATAATTTAAAGCAACTCCTTACCACATTTTGCAATGCAACGTGATTTACAAAGCAGAAATACAGTAATATCATTTAGAGACCAGGCAAAAGATCCATTTAAGATAACAGATATGATGTTCTAGCTGTAGAGTCAGGATTATTAATCAGAGTACCTGGAAATTTGGTCGCTGATTTAGCGCCATCCCCATCGCACCCCACCACAACTCTCCGCTGGAGAATCCTTTTCAACTTGGGCATAAGTGTGGTACAACAGTATGTCTCTATCTGGACTGTATTTTTATGGACATCTTGAATTCAATGTACCATAAAATCCTTAAACATTAAAGTCATCGCAGCACCCTTAACATGGCAATATTTTTACTGCAAGGAAACCAGAAAACAGGTTTATAATCATCTCCTTAAGACTGTGGAGGGATGTGCAAAAAGAATTCATTCCCCCTTAATCGTAACAGTATATTTCCTATTATAAAATGTGCCTAGAGTTGACTTCCTGCTCTGGTGTGAATCACAGTGGTGGCTGTCTTGGCAAGGTATGGCCCGTGTGTGTGTGACATACTGCAGGTACCAGCTGCAAAAAACTCACCATTGTCTTTCTGTAATGAAGTCAGTTGAAACAGCAAAGTGTCCTAAAGTGAATCCAAGTGTGCCTAGTGTCCAAAAGGTCAATCATGTCATGGTGTCAGACAATTGGGTTTGCAACGCTACTAACTAGGGTACTTTTGTTTTTGCTTCTGTGTTGTTGTTGTTGTTGTTTTGTGTGTGTGGTACGCGGGCCTCTCACTGTTGTGGCCTCTCCCATTGCGGAGCACAGGCTCCGGACGCGCAGGCTCAGCAACCATGGCTCACGGACCCAGCCGCTCCACGGCATGTGGGATCTTCCCGGACCGGGGCACGAACCCACGTCCCCTGTGTCGGCAGGCGGACTCTCAACCACTGCGCCACCAGGGAAGCCCTGTTTTTGTTTTTTAATAAAGTAATGCTAGTCTATTAAAATAAAGGAAATGCATTACAGCAAATATCGAATCAGACATTGTGACACAATGACAGGTCTGAATCACACAGAAAATTTCGTATTTAATTTCCAGTAAACCCCAGACTTTTGCTTTAGAGGAATTTTACTTGAAACAAGAGTCTCTGTCTTATATATTTTTTGCTAGTCTGAGATTCCACCCCTTCTAATGATTGTTATAGCTAACTCAGACTTTTTGTAGTGAAGGGAGTGGGTATTGAACCAGCTCACAATTTAATTTTTTTGCAAAAGACTTCCAGAAAATTTATTTTACTTTATGAGATTTTATAGTCATTTACTTGGATTTTCACATTTATTTCTTGTTCTTTTTCGAAGATGTTTTCTTCTAAAATGAAGATCCCATTAGTTTTCAGATGCTCCATGTGACAATGAAAAAGACTTTTTCTAAAAATAAGAAACCAAGCTGATGCCACCTTGATGGAAAAAAATATATAAAAATAGTAAATGGTTACATATAAATAATATGTCTATTAAACTCAGGTCCATCCATTTTGTTGAAATTTTTTAAATAATTTTTTAAAAATTTTAATGTTTTACTTTTTCCTTTAATGAATATTTCTTCATTTAGGGAAAAACTAATTTTTTAAATAACAAATGTGAATTGAAATATAGAAAAAAGTTTGTTTGAATTTAATACATTTGAAAAGATTTTTAAAGTTTTCTTTGTAAACTTTGTATATGGAATTGTAAAAAGACACTAGATATATATTTTCCTACCCGACACATTTAGATGAATCGAGCTGAATGATTTTTAACATTAACCTTTTAAAACTTAACTTGGTAGTTACAGATGTTTTAATCTTTGGAAGTCATTACATGTTCATTTTCCTTTCAGCATTAATTATACATAATGACCTCCACCTAGCACATACTCTGGACAAAAACTATACTTATTTACATTTTCTAATGCTTTTAAAAATAAAAATAGCTTTCATTATTAACAATAAGGGCAAATTTTCAACTATTAAAATCTTGGTATTTTTGAAGACTTGTCTTCGGCTATTCTAACTAGAAAATTCTATCATAAATAAAACTGTTTCATAAATTCTCTGAAGAATAGCTTAATTACTTATAAACTCTGGAAACAATTAGTTTATCATCCTTTGAAGTAAGTAAGGCAACTTGCCAGGCTGAGAGCAAAGCGCTTGTCACTTTTTCATGTAATGAGCTAAGTTTCTTTCTATTTCAGATTATTTGGAAAAGGAAACTCAGTCGAATACACTTTAATGTTCAGAAGATTAAAAGTTGAATCATTCACTTCATAAATGGCTTCTGCAATAACACTTATAAAGTACAGAAAGAAATACTGAAGGCTCTGAAGATTATAATTTATGTGCTTATGGAAATCATTGAAACAGATATTCTGGTGAAAAGATAAAGTTGTGCTTGAGTGACACCGAGATTGTAAAAGATTGACGAGGACCGTCCTCGTTCTCAGCCTCATAATATCATCTCTCGAACAAACCACCAAATTACTGCAACAGACTCTTCTCTCTCTAAGAAGCTTCTTGCTCTCTTTCTCTCCTTACCTGCCCCCACCCCATCCCTTCTGCTTCCCGCTGCCTCTTGGTCTCTATCTCCACCCCACCCCACCCCTGCCTCCACACACACCCTTCTCCTTCACCCCACCCGACAGCCCCTCCCTTTTCCTCTGCGACTCTCTTTTTCATCGCGGTTCACTGTCAGGTGTCTTCATCCTGACCAAACATATCAAAGGAAGTTCTGAATATAAGTAGTTATTGTGAGACTGTCACACTCTATGTCTGAAATTACTCCCCACCCCAAAAAATGAGGAAAAAGGGGAAAAAGTATCGGAAGAGAATGCTGACTTCAACCTGGCAGGCTCCGATCCGCCTGAGTTGTCGCCGAGCGCAGGTGAGAGGTGAGAAGCGTTCGGAGGCCGCCTTGTTCAAGGCCAGCCGGGTGAATATTCTTGCAGCCATTGCGTCAGATAGAGCCAATACCTGAGGTCGCCCTCTCCCTTCTGCCCTCGCCGGTCAATGAGCAAGGTCATCTATAATTCCATCACCTGACTCTAGGATTGTTTACCCTGCGCAGGGGAGAGAAACTGAGGGCCAAGAAAAGCAGACAGGTCCAGACAGGTCCAAGAGCCAGGAGGCTCCCCCTGGGACCTGTCCAGCTGGTGAGGGCCCGTACCAGGTCGAGGACAGCAAACTTTTCGCATCATTTTGCATATTTCGAAATGATATTAACATATTTCCGATACCGCCCCCCTACTGGAAGTCGTAATTGCAACTCACCCTTCCCTTTGTCGGCGGGAATCGCTTTAAGCAGTCCCAGCAAGTCAGCCTACTTTGGGGAGGCATTTTGCATTTTCATTGCCCCTCACCTCTCCCCAAACCTATATGTCAAGGAATAGGGAGTTGAGACATGACACATTAATGTTTTTATCAGGGGACGCTCTCTGCTCCCACAGAAAGGGAGGGAGACTGGGAGGAAGGGGGGGCGCTGAGAAGACATCCCTCCGCAGCTCCTGCGGAAATTCATATTCAGTGTATGTTCCTCTCTCACCTGAAATAAATTCTGCAGGCCTACCCACACAAACCCCGCAGCACTTATTTATTTGCATGTCATGCTTTTAATATGGTAGAAGGCAAGACGGATCTTTGAGGAGGGGAGATGAGTCTCACCTTTCAGATTCGCTCTCTTAAATAAAAAAAGAATTGTCCGGCTGGGCGCCTAAGAATTTATCTTGAGTTTGTGGTCATTATCTCTATTATATAGACCTGGCAATAAATAAATCGGGTAGTTACTACCCAACAATAAAACCGTAGTGTATGGGACACGTTACTATTACTTTCTTAATAATCTGCGGTTTCTTTCACTTTAAATCTTCCCAGTCTCGTCTTCCCTCTTGTCTACAAGGATCTATCTTCACCCCTTGAGGTACCAGACCGCTCAGTTCATTTTTATATTTTGTGAACACAGTAAGTTTTCCTGTCTAGACTTTCTGTTTTTCCTCCTATTTCTAGGCTGCCTAATCTGCTTCAAGACAAAGGGTCGACCCGGATCAAATATCTTCCCCCCCCCTTTAACCGCCTGGTGCGTCCACTTTAATGAAGATCGACCCCCTCGCGGCAGCCACCCTTGGGGTCTCTAGGAGAAAGGGAGCTACGCAGAGCCCGGGGGACCCAGCCGGGGGAAGATGGTCGGCGCCCCCGTCCGTGGGCACGCCCTTGGGTGCGCACGGAGCCCAGAGGCTGATCTGGAAAGACTCTGCCTGGGCCATTTCTCCCTCTCACGGCCCTCACCCCGATTCTTGCTGGTGTGCCTGACCACACAGAGATTTCGGGGTGGGGGCGTCCCGTCCCTCCGACTTCCCCCGGCTCGCCCTCCGCCCGGGCACAGCGCGCCACACGCGGACAAGAGCGCGAGCAGCCTGGACCCGCCGGAGAAGTCGGTCCTCACTCTTCTGCCGGCTCCTCTGCGCCCGCAGGCATTAAAACCTCACCGAGAGGGCTCGGCCCGGAGGCGCGGACGCGGAGTTGGGCTGGGGGTGCGGGCGCTCCTCTCAGGTGCCCAGACTTGCGGCTGGCGGGAGAGGCTGCACGCGCTCCCATCCGGCCTGAGCTCTCGCACCTGAGGCTCGCCTCCTCTGCTACGGCGAGGTGCGCGTCTCTCACCCCGAGCCCGAACCCCAGCCGGGCCCGAGGCGCAATCTGTTCCCGGCCAGAGCCTTCCAGAGTCCCAGGGCCCCCGCGCCCCCGCCCCCGCCGCCCTGCCGGGAGGATGCGCCCAGCCTACGCCCGGCCGGCGCCTTCCAAAACCACCGCCACACTCGCTTTCACGCCAGCGCGAAAAGTGACGCGTACCGGCAAAGCGGTCAGCAAATGACCATCTTATCCGCGAAGCGGGGGAAATCGGGGGAGGGAGTGGAGGTGGGGTGGGGGGAGAAAGGGGCAAAGGGGCAGTGGTAAGCTGGGGAAAGAAAACAAACAGTCCTGCGTCGCTTCCCCTTTTGTCTTTATACTGCTTGTCTCAAGAAATCAACTTAATCACCGCAAGCCCCCACCAGGCTTGTTTTTGTTTGTGTGACTTAGATCACAGATAGAACTCGAGACCAAATCTCTGAGTGTGTGTTAAGAGAGAAAAGAAGCCGCGCGCCAGGCTACTGATGATGAAGGGACGATGAACTTCTCACCTTTCTTTAACTCACAAAAAACACGTCCTTTTTAAAAAATCCACGCCGCCGTGGGTGTGTGTTTCACTGTTAATTGCGTTTTGCTGGGATGATCTTTTACGACTGGAAAACAAACGGCTGGGAAAATATTCACATTTATATCTTTGACATTTAAAAGAGCAGAATTAATTTGTCCCGTCTACATTAGCATTGAGAGAAAGTTTCAGAAATCTAACAAGGGGGAAGGGGGGGGGAAGAAAAAAGAAAGCGAATAGAAGAAAGGAAAAAGAACAGCTAGGCTTGGTTTTTCTTATTTCAGACCTGTAATCAATCATTGAAATAGGAAGCAGCAAAATTGTAAAGATTCGATAGATTAAAATGCAAATGAAAGGTAGAAAAAGAAACATTAACATGACGATCAAAGATTTAATAACCGTAAATCAAGTTTTTTTTTTCTGTTGCAGCTGCAGTTTGTGTGTGTTTATGTTTTAATCATGTTCGTTCCATAAATAAATAATATCTGAAACGAAACTAATTTTTCATTATTTTAACCGTGGGCTATAACAGTAAATATTAAAAATAGAAAACGTACAGGATGCCACATCCCCAACCAAATAAGAGAAAGATTTGTGTTGATTGGTTAAAATCAAGGCGTTTCACTTGTGTGTTTTGGAAAATCAGAGTAGTATGCTAAAAAATTCTATCTCAACTGACAAAGCCCAAAGTTTTATTTTCCCTTTAATATTTTATGTTAACGACAAGACACCATTTATAGTAAATATATGCGTGGCTGCATATCCATTTCAGTTTGAGCATTTTCAAAGAACGAAAGTGCCACAATATTTAAACAATACAAAACACATACTATTTCAAAGTGATTTAACAGAATTCCTGGGAAATAATACTTTTTAGAAGAATCTGCCCTAGAGAAAAATTAAATGATGGTTCGACACAATTAAAACTTTTTTAAAGCTTTATTATTAAAGTTCTTTTTCCAAAGGGGAGTATTTTTGCCCTTCATTTGCTATCATTCGATTTAAGGTCTTATGTCAAGGTGTCAAATTATCGGGACACACTATTTTATTTAACTAGTCCTCATTTTCTTATATGGTGAAGGTTTTTCATTTAGATCTTTTATTTAAAATATTGATTTACATTATTTAGAAATTATTTCTAGAACTTTTAAAATAAACAACTGGTCCTAGTCTTTTCTTTTATCTCTTTTTCATAGTCTTATTAACATGGAAGAATTCATCTTCAGAAGACTGGAAACTTATTTTTGGTAGTACAGCCTTGCAATGTTTAAAATAAGCTCTTTGCTTAATTTTGTCTTTGAAGGAGTTACTCACCCTAATGTACTGAGATGATGAATTTAAATTGTCTCCATTTCTCCTCTTGCCACAAATTAAAATGATAACCAACCCTGGGATACTTGTTTCTTTTATAAAACCTTTCAGTTAAATGTGAGCTAAGTTGATGTCTACTCCCTCCATCCCAGCCACACAAGCACAGTTTTCACTGTGACAGTCCAATAATGCATTTAGTTTAAAATTACACTTGGACCTTTCCTCCTTTGTGTTTTTTCATTTACTTCAGTGCAACAAGATGACTTGATTTTCTTGGGATTACATGAACTCCATTCAGTGTTACTGGGACATTTCTGCTCAACTAAATACTTGCCTTAATAGACAAATGAACTTCTTTTTATTTGCTGGAGTTTGTAGAAGGTTTCGGATACAGAGCGTGCAACTGATTTAGTTATTGTTGTGAGAATCGAACAGGCACAAAAGTCATTTATCTAAAACGAAGAGATATGACTCTGTAAAAGGGAGAAGCAAGGGCAGAATCATGGGGAATTATTTCAGTTTATAGCTCTTATTAATTAAACCGGATGTGGTTTCATTCTGATCTTTTAGTACCGACCTTGTTAAATGCTCCCAGATACCTTTCCCCCCTCACCCCAATTTTTTCATTCATTAGATAACTTGGGTCCCTTGTTGATGGGGGTTGCTTTTTCTACATTATGTCACTAAGCAGTTGCAGTGTAAAACTGCGCGCATCTTCAGACGATCGCACCCTCGCACCCCTCCCGAAAAAAAAAAAAAGGAAAAAGAAAAAGAAACGCTTTTCCCATTCAGTTTTAGCATCTTGTTTCGTTGAAATGCAAGACAGGTACTTGATTTAGCATTTAAGCAAAAGGTTACACAAACCGCGTTTTAAAAAGTGTTGGGATGTCCGACAGGGTCAGCCCCAGATCAGATCATTTTTTGAATGCAGACCTAAAGATAATGAGTACTTGTTGTATTAAAGGGGACAAACAGTACTTTGGCTTCCTCTGACCCCAGAATGCACGGCTCGGTTTCATTGATCATCCTCCTTTATGAGATAATGCAATTACAAACATCAATAAGGGGCTGCAAGGGGAATCATTATGCGGTGACAGTGATAAATGACGGTGCAGAAATAGCATGCTTTTTCCCCCCTAACAATCCAGGAGCCCAGGGGCTCCTGGGGCTGAACACAGTCGCCAAGGAAACAGATGACATCCCAAACGGCACCAAAGGAAAAAAAATGAACAGTCTTTCTTTGCCTTTCACTCTTTTCTGTCTTCCAAAGAGTTAGTTTTGGCTCAAGCAGCAGCTGCCACACAGGCATTTCGTTATTTCAGACATTAAAGGCTGGAGCGGGCGGTGGGAGTCTCCTCCTCTTCCATCCCCACCCCCACTAGATAACACACAAAGCTCGCTGTTCACAGTTTAGGACTACCTGAAAATGCATGTTTTGAAAATCAGATGGGGTGGTGGTGGTGAGGGAAACGGGGTTTACACAGCCATCGCGTTGTTTTCCCCGCTTGCATGATTGTCCGGTGGAAACTGAGTCTCCAGAACAAGCTGGCGCCTCGTGGGTCTGCCAGTAAGGACTGGGGCGCGTGGCTCGCCTCCACCTCCCTGCGGTGTCAGACGCTGCTCGATGCCAAGGCAGGAGGGTGGTGTTGGGGGGGGTGGGAATGGGGAGCAAGCGTCTGCGAGGGGTGTTTGCCGCTTCGCTGACTTTCTTTGAATTGGAATTATCAATGGGCGCAGGGATCTCCCCTAGATCGAGGAATCCGGTTGTCTAAAGGCCCCAGGGTGCCCTCGGCAAGTGGCTTCAAGAGGGCTTCGCTGAGCGATCCCCATCCACCCATGACCCCGCTGGTGGGTGAAGTAGCCGGGCGCCAAAAGGTGATGGGTTACCCGGACTGCGTGCTGGACCTGCGGCTGCGAGGCGGGGGTGGGGGTGGGGGTGTGTGTGCCTGGGGACACTTGGAAGGGAAGGGGAACTTGCCACTTCGGGGGGAAGGAGGAGGAAGAGAGCGCGGAAATGCGAGGGGGTAGCCCCAAGAAGAAAAATAGAAGGGAGGGGAGGAAGAAAGCGAGCGAGCGCAATCCCACCCTTCGAGAAGGTCGCCATCCCGAAGAAGGCAGACACAGGGTCCCCTGACCCCTGCGGGAAACGCCCCGGCGTGGAACGCGGGACCCCTGCGCAGCTTACCCTGCCACTCGAAGCCCCCCGCCCTGAGAAGCCGGCCGGGCGGGTGCGGGAGCAGGTGACTTTATTCACTGCTTCCCCAATCAGCGAGGTCCCGGGACTCGTTTTCCGCCTGGAGATTAAGATCATTGCTCGCGTAATGAACTTAATGCTTTAGGGTAGAGGTGAGTGTGTCTGCGAGTGGGCAGGGGTAGGAATTACCGACCCGATCAATGGGAGACTGGCTTAAAACTAAATCCCTTTTCTCCAGGGCTTCAGCGCCTGGGTTTCCCCGCGGTGGGCTGAGCGCGCCGGGCGGGTAGTAGGCAGGACGCGGAAGGGCGACCCCAGGGCGCGGCCCGCCGTAACTGAGACCCTCAAATGCCCCTCATCTCCCCACCAAGACCCCCGGGATACCCGTATTTAGGGCAAAGACTCTTAAAAGCTCAAATGTTGGCTAACTGATTGCTCAGTATGTTGGGTTTTTGTTTTTGTTTTTCCTTTACAGCTCCGCCTTGGGAGAGAACGTTACGGACTCGTTGGCAGGCAGATGGGGCCACAATGAGACCCCCACCCAACCCCACCTCCCTGCCTTCAGCGACCCCCTCAAGAGGCGATTTCCCATTCTCTCTCTTTCACCGTTCTGTCCTGGGCCCTGGGATTCCCAACCTCGTGTAGACTCCGCACCTGGCCAATTGAGTGCCACGGGCTGCCCCACAGTCAAGTGGGTGAGGGGTGGCCCAGGAGAGGGGAGTGAAACGAGGTGAAATGACTGGCCAGGCAGGGCGCCCCACGACCCCATTCCACGCCACTCCACCCGGCGTCCAAGCGCCTACCCGGGAGTTCTGCATCGGCGGGTTTTTACTGTCTTCACTTGGGCCGAGGACCTGCTGGGATCCGAAAGGCAGGAGAAAGTTTGCAGAGGCTTTAAAGTGATCCCGAGGAGATCCTGCCTAAGGCGTCGGGGTGCTGCCCACGGCTCCCCAGCTGCGCCTGGCGGGCGCTAGCCAGGTCCCAAGTGGCCCCGAGTCCCAAGTTCTCGCAGTCCCGCTCCCGGAGTCGCGGCGGGACTCGGACCCAGAGTCCATCAAGAAGCCTCTCGTCCACCACAAAGCACCCCGAGCCGAGCCGTTCAGAGGGAAGGGGGCCCGGAGTCCCCCAGGAGGTACCTCTCCACAACCTTCTGCGCAGACCCTGGGTCGCCTCGTCTCCAGAGACGAAGTCTGCAGCCCCTTAGACTTGACTTTCCTGTTGGGTTGGGGAGGAGGTAGGAGGCTATTGGAGGTGCCGGAACCGATCCTCACCCCCCACCCCCAGGGTGCTCTGGGCTCTACGCAGAGACCTGTCCGCCCTGCACCCGCCCAGGACTCAGAATTAGGACGCAGGGGCCGCCGCGCTCAGGCCCGGATCCTCGAAGCTGCCGCCGCGGCCCACGGGATCTCTCGGCGCGCGGAGGCGGGCCAAGCCCAAGCCCCAGCCCCAGCCCCAGCCCCAGCCCCAGGCCACCGGCATCTCCCCTCCCGCCCCGGCCGCAGACTCGGGGAACGCTGCGCACAGCAACCAACTCTGTGCGCAGAGTCTGCGCGCCGCGTGGGAGACGCGGGAGGGAGGGGGCGGGTGGCGCTGGTGTTTTTGCTTTTCAGAACAAAGTTTCCTAGTAGGCGCCTAGTTCCCGGGGTCGGAGCCTCCCACCTCCGCTCCTTCCTCTCCCTTCTCCCGGCCCCCTAGAGCAGAGCGAGCCGGAGCCTTCGCCCGGGCCTGGCCGCCGCTCGTCCCCTCCCCCGGCGGGGACGCTCGCGCCCCGAGCGCCGCCCTCCCCACCCCGTCCCCGGGCTCCGCGGGGTTGCCTCTCCCCGGGGCGAAGCTCTCTGGCCGGGCGCACCGGAAGGAGACACCCGTTGCTTCCCGAGGAACTCCTAATACCATCCATACAGCTTTAATGCGTTTATAATTCGATAAGTGATTTCAATTTGAAATTGTTAGTAACTAATTTTATGGGTAATTTTTCCACATCAAATATTTAAGCATCAGATTAAGGGAGCCAGTTCCGACACAGGATAATAAGGGGGTTTCCCCCCACCCCTCGCGACCCCCGCCTCCCTCGGATTCCTACCGAGTCGTTTTTCCAAATCCCCAAAAGATGGCAGTCGAAGCCGACATTCTTCTTTTCCAGCGGCTCTGCGAAGGGAGGGGGGGAGAAAGAGGGAAGGAGGGAGAGAAAGGGGGAGAGAGGGAGGGAGGCAGAGGGAGAAGGAAAGAGAGACGGTGAAAGGAGAGGGAGAAACTAGACGTTGCACGGACTTTTTCAAAGTAATTCTTTCACACGTTTCTAAAACAGGCAAGAATCAGTGGTGTATTTCCTGGAAATGCCCCGGCAGAAAAGAAAGCCAAAAAACGTGCCTTGTGGGCTCAGAGCAGGGGATGTGAGAAACTCAGCGCTTTCAAAGTAAACCCTCAATTCAGAGCAGAAGCAGGAGTGGGGAGACTGGGAGAGGGACAGACTGGCTTTTTGATAGTTCTTTGTATTAACATTATATACAAATACTATACAACTCAGCAACGTGTTTCCTCGACAGAACTCTGCCAGTTACCTAGTGGGGGGGAGGGGAGAAGAGGTGGGGAGGGGAAAGGTGATGGGTGGGGGCGGGCTGCTATGGGCGGAGGGGAGGCTGGGGCCAGAAGCGGATGAATTGCAGACCAGTTGCCAAAACTTTTTTTTTTTTTTTTCCTGCTGCTGCTGCGGCTGCCTTTGCTGCTGCCTTTGCTTTGAATGTGGGTAACTAGGAAACAGCAAGCCGTCTGAGAAGACGGAATTTCCAACGTGTAAAATGTTCTTAACGGAACCATTGAGCGAGTGCAATAAGGCGTGAGGGGGAACTAATCTTCCCATTTAAATGTTTGTGGCAATTTTATCTAAATGAATTTTAATGCTAAACGAGGGTAATTCCCCATTTGTAGCGCGTTTACTTCTCTTTCCTGTGCTTCTAAAGCAGTCGAACATCATGCAATGAACAATAACAATAAAAATACTGTCAAGGCATATTATTCATTTCGAATGTGTTATAATTGCAGCTGATTAAATATGATAGGGGAATTTTTAAATTTTTTTCGGAAAAGTATTTAAATCATATTAAAAAGTAGTCTCATTCAACCGGCGCCCACCACCCCCACCCCCCGCAAATAAAAATAAAAATCAGGTACAATTGCGTGCCCTTGTTTAGAAGAGGGCGTTTTGTTTTTGCCTTTTAAGAAACATCAAAAACACTCTCAGCACCTCTATTATTTCCGTCTTTCGGTTAAGGGTCCTCAATAACCTCGGAGCTGGCTCTGAAATTTGCAAGAGGAAAAGCTGAAATAGCATTAAGGGGGAGGTAGGGGTGCCCAGGCAGGGGGAAGAAGGACCCGTCGACAGCAACGCTCACACAAAACCGGCACGCAGAGGGGGGAACGCAGGGAAAGAACACAGGTTGTTTTATTTTTTCTAATTCACTGAACACTAATGATCTTGATTCTCCACAGCCTCTGTATTCCCTAATTCTCCTTCACTAGTACCCTTCTTCTCCTAGTGCCTGCCCCCCCTCCCTCCCTCCCTCCCTCCCTCCCTCCTCTTTCTTTCCCTCCCCCACCCGGCAAGAGCTTCCTCAAGAATAAAGGCTGAAAATAACCAACTCACCCGGGCACGGACTGGAGAGGAGGGGCACATCGATGGTTAGTTTATAAAGTTTATTATTAATTTTTAAAGTAAATAAATGGTTGTTAACTGCTAGTAACCACCTATCAAAAGAGAATTATTTCACGAATGGGGACTATTTATGTAGACGAAGAATTGCCACTGGGTCCAAATAGGAAATTGAAACAATCCCATAGATTTGGGGAGGGGGAGGGCGGAGGCGCGGAGAGGCTGCAGAAGGTTGAGCCTTTCTGCTGACCCACGTGTTCAGAAACAAGGCCCCATAAACAAAAGGTGAGAGAGTGCTCTGCCGCTCCAGCAGGTGAGTCAGTCAATCACACGTCACCTAGTAAACCCAACCCACAGCTGGTTTCTCTTCTCAAATAGAAAACAGAATTGTTCAGGGCGGGTTTATAGGGTGACATGGGCCTGAATGTCAGGCTTGAGTTTAAGGCACTCTCCTCCGACCCATCCTTTGTTTACAAAGCAGTCACTACTAAAAGCCTGATTTTTTAAAACGAATTTGCCTTAATTAAAATATTTGTATATTTTCCTTAGCTTTGGGGAGCACTTTTCATAGCCGCAATTTTATTTCAATGAAATTATAAGCTATTACAGCTTAAACATGTTATTTTGTACCATCTAGCTGGCTGCCATGCAGAAATTCTGTACAGCTGTTCTGGAAAATTGGTTAATAACCAGTTTTATCCAATGAGAACATAGAGCATATTTATAAAAATTAGATTTTGAAGTCTGGTCTCTTCCATTCATGTAGTTAATTTCCTAATAAACATATACTGCTCATCCTAGGTAACATCCTTAGTGAAAGATGTAACTCAGTCCTTAGGTTTGCCATTAGGTGCAAGAATAATTTCACTGATATTAAATGAGTAATTCTGTTGGCTGTAATCGGAGTCTACAGTTAGTTTAGTGCCCTTAGGCCTTACATTTGCTGATATTAGTTCATTAAGTCAGCTTAAAGAAATCAGTGCCTATTATTAAATAATTTACTTTGTGGTTCAGATTTTCAAATGCATATGTATCTTAGGGAGCTAAAATTAAGTTTTATATTTACTGCATTGATCATGAAAAATTTGGGGGGCAGTAAACAAATTTTTCA
The DNA here is from genome assembly GCF_949774975.1 of Lagenorhynchus albirostris. Classification (NCBI taxonomy): domain Eukaryota; kingdom Metazoa; phylum Chordata; class Mammalia; order Artiodactyla; family Delphinidae; genus Lagenorhynchus; species Lagenorhynchus albirostris. The sequence goes on along the minus strand of NW_026783635.1, from coordinate 489 downwards.
AGCAGTGGAGTCAGCATGACAAAAATAATCTTATTTTTATTTTAGATTCAGATTTCATTACTGCACTCAAACGACTACAACTGGGCTTGGCGTTATTATACAATCCAAACTGTTTCCGTCAGAAACGCTAAGACTCAGTGTGCAATGATTGTTATTAATAATTAGCTCCTTGGTTTCTTGATAGAAAAAGGCTATCAACAAGCATTTGTTTATCCACAACAAAAAGTATAATTAGCTTATCCCACTTAGTAAATCTTGTATGCATGCCAACTCATACCAAACTGCTACTTTTACAAAAAAAAAATTGCAATAATACAGTTCATTTTTCCAGTCCTTTTTGCACAAAATTTATTTACAATGTCTACATAAATGCTTCAAGGTGGGACTATGGAAAAATACACACATGACCGATGCTTTGCTCAGAAATAAAGTCAACATATTAAAAATAAATCTTCAGTTTATGTTTTTGAGCTGCATAAAACAGGAAGT